>NC_054750.1:612500-782500 GCF_018143015.1 Lytechinus variegatus
AATATCGACTAGAAGCAATATTCAATCGAAAAAAAAAATAACAGTTTAAATGAATGCAGGAGACCGCCATCGTGAGCGGTTAAGCTTGAAAATGATGGCGGCCTCGTAAAATGGTACATAAATTTCTTTCTTCATTGATCAAGTGGGTGCAATGCAGGTGCAGGTGCAGGTGCGGGTGCAGTAAAGGGCAGTTGAATAATTAACTTGAAGAGGGGGATGCATATGATTCAATGGTTTTTCTTTTAATAGTGGCTTTGAATGAGTATATTGTTGAGCATGACTTAATATTGTCTGGAAAGTTGTTCCAAATATCAGGACCATAATGTCGAATTGATTTATGAGTAATTAATAACTTAGGGTTGGTGAGATGAAGGTTTCCTGATGAGCGGGTTGGGTAGGAATGAACAGACCTGTTAAACCTAAACATATTATTAAAGGACGGAGGAAGTTGATTATTAAAGTATTTGAACATAAAGATGGCTACTTGAATTGTATTGATATCAAATATTTTTAAAGTTTTGAGTTTATGAAACAATGGGTCAGAATGAGCCAAGTAATGTGACCCTGTGCATATACGGATTGCTCTTTTTTGTAATTTAAAGATAGAATTGAGTTTAAAAGAACCACAATTTGCCCAGACGATATTACAATATGTTATATAAGGGAGGACTAACGAATTGTATAACAAGAATAAAGTACTGTCAGGAAGAGTGAATTTTAACTTGGAAATTATCCCAATACTTTTGGAAACGGACATCGTAACGTGCTGTATGTGTTGATTCCAAGTCAAAGATTCATCTATAATTACACCTAAAAATTTAGATTGTTTTTTCTGTTCTAGAGGGGTGCCGTCAATATTAATGTAAATCGGTGTGTTAATGTTATGGGAATGGTGTCTGAAGTACATAAAATGTGTCTTTTTTGTATTAAGAGAGAGTTTATTGGCTTTGAACCAGTTTGATACTTTATCAATTTCACAATTTACGATATTGTTTAATGAATTAAGGTCTCTATGCGAATAAAATATATTGGTGTCGTCGGCAAATAAAACGAAGGATAAAATAGAGGAGGTTCTAATGATGTCGTTAATATAGAGTAAAAATAAAAGTGGGCCTAAAATGGAACCTTGAGGGACACCACATCGAACTAAAAGAGAATCAGAGTCGAAACTGTTAAAATTGACATATTGCCTTCGATTATTTAAGTAGTCTTTAAAAAATGAGAGACATTGACCTCGTATTCCATAATGGTTGAGTTTGAAGAGTAAAATATCATGGTTAAGGGTGTCAAATGCTTTACTAAGATCGCAAAAAATGCCAATTACATGTTCTTTGTTTGCTATGGCATTTGTTATTTTGTCGTAAATTTGAAGTAATGCTAAATCTGTTGAGAATTTTTTTCTAAAACCATATTGATTACAATTCAGAATATTATATTTGTTAATGAATTTATAAAGTCTTGTGTAAACTATTTTTTCTAGAATTTTAGATATTGTTGGAAGTAAGGAAATGGGACGGTAATTACTTATTTCGTGAGGGTTGTCTTTTTTAAAGATTGGATTAACTTTTGCTACTTTAAATAAATCTGGAAAAACACCTTGAGATAGGGAATTATTAAATATGTGAGTCAGAGGGCTAGCAAGAGGGTGAATTATTTGCTTAAGAAGAGACATGTTAATGCCATCACAACCAGAAGATCTAGAATTATGAAGGGAACGAACAGTATTGATTATTTCGGAGGGGTTTGTTGGGGTTAAAAAGAGAGATTCTTGATTTGGATCTGAGAGGTAATCTTTAAAATGTGCGTTGGGACTATTAATTTTGTTTGCAAGCTCGGGCCCAATATTGGTAAAGAAAGAATTAAATGAATTTGCATAATTAGTTGGATCAGGTATTTCAGATCCATGAAGAGTGATTTTATCAGTAGGTGGGGGTTGTGTTTTTGTACCCAACACTTCTTTGATAATTTTCCAAGTTGTATTTGTATTTCCATTGGCATCATTTATTTTATTAGCAAAATGCAATTTTCGGGATAATCGAATTAATTTTGTTAGTTTATTACGATATATTTTATATTTTTTTAAAGAATCATCAGTTGGATTGCGTAAGTGATATTTATATAGGCGATTACGTGTCTGTATGGATTTCAGTAAACCTTTCGTTATCCAAGGATTTTGGGGTTTGTTACGTTGATTTTTTACTTTACCTATTGGGATATTCTTTTCATAATAATGTTTTAATGTATTATTGAAGTTATTGTATGCAATATTGGGATTTACTTCATTATAAACATCATCCCATTCTTCCAAAACTAGGTCTTGCTTCAGTAATTCTATATTTTGTTTAGATTCTTTACGATAAGTATATTCCTTGTTTGATTTAGGGTAAGAGAGTTTACATTCACAGGTTAAAAAAATAGGCAGGTGGTCCGAAACTTCAGAATATAAAATCCCTCCTATGATTTTGTTATTATGACAATTTGAAAATATGTTATCAATCTGAGTTGATGAATTCAGGTTAATCCTTGTGGGTTTATTAATAATAGAAATACAGCCAAACGAGTATAACAATTTCATGAAATTGGATGAATTATCATTATAAGATGAGGGCAAGAAGCTAATATTGAAATCACCGAGCATAAAAAAATGTTTGTTTTCATTCCCTATTTCATGCAGAAAATACTCTAGTTCATCGTGGAAACGATCGATATTTGTATCAGGGGGTCTATAAATTAATCCTATGATGATATTTTTTGAATTAGAATTTTCAATCTCTATAAACAACGACTCTGCATGCAATAATTTAACTTCAGAACGAATCTTAAATTTGAGATTTTGTGAAATGTAAAAAGCAACTCCTCCTCCTCTTCTTTCCTTTCGGTCTGCCCTTATTAATTTATAATTAGGTATATTAAACATGTCAGGGGAATTTTCATGTAGCCATGTTTCGCTTAAACCGATGACTGAAAACTGAGTATTGTTTAATGAGTGTAATAGGTTAACTAAATATTCAAAGTTTCTATTTAGACTTCTTATGTTTGCATGTAAAAGAGAGAGATTATCTGGAGTAATATTAAATTCGTTGTTAAATTCTTGGGGAGTGTAATATTTGCTATCTTGTGGGTTCTCAATGAAAATATCTGGAGTAAAAGTATGTGACTCAAACAGGGGGACGTGTAAATGTAAAGTACCGGAAGTTTGGAGAGAGGTCAACTGCAAGTGTGCAAGTGGTGCATGTGCGTGAGTGTGTGTGTTGAGGTGTATTCATGTGTGAAAGTGGTGCTAGTGTATCATTAACAAGAACATAATATACTAATGCAAAAAGAGTAAGACCCATCTTGGTCAATGATGGTTGGGCAGTAGAGCACAGCCCGACCACCCTAAAGATACAAGTGATAAAAAATTTCAGCAAATAAAAAACTTAAGAGTTTACAACGGGAGATTGGAAGAAGACAATATTTACAAAACAGAACCATGAATCATAACAGGAAGCCCAACAAGATTGACTTCTGAGCATGTAACAAAACAAAACAAAAAAGACCCTTTTACATAATGTATACATTTGATCAATACATTAAAACCACACACACTTTCAGTCTGGAAAATACCGAGACTGGTCTAAGTCTGTAGCCATGAGGAATAAATAAATGAGGGAGACTGGAAATGAGCTTTGAATCAATTTGGAAGTAAAGAGAGTTCAAGAAAGTACTAGAATCCAACCATTCACAGTTCAAAAATAGAATAATGGCTCTTTTTCTGACAGACCGATTAAAATATCCAAAAGAATGAGATGGGATCCAATTAGGGATTTTTCTAAATTGTATGAAGATAATAAGCATGTAGTTGGGGGACCAAAAATGTGTGTATACGGCCTAGTGATTGTTGGAAAAGTGGCGGGAAAAAAAAAAAAACTATGGTGAATTCAAAATAAAAGACCAACACAATCTAATAGATTCATCATATGGCTGAGAAGACGAGGCGAAAACTATTATACATTGTGTAAGCATAATCAACACAATCTCTAATGATTAACCTAAAGGTATGGTCTTCCTTCCCCACTCTCTCTTCCCTTTTCTTCATTTTAGAAAAGATTTAAAAGGCTGTTGTATGGATCAACGTCCGCCTCTAAGTAAAATATAATAGGGTGTTTTATGAACAAAAAGCCAGATATCTACGTTGAAGTATGCATTCTTATAGTACACGTGTATGTACAAACTAGTATGGATATTTGCATACAGATTGTTACTGCTTTATAAAAACACATTGTACGTCATGATTTGCCGCTGTAGAAAGAGAGAGAGAGGGGGGGGGTGGAATTCTGATTGGAGTAGACCAGGTGCGTTTGGTTCAGTCATGCTATACATCGACCAATAAAAGTTCATGAACAATGTAATAGGCGGGAAATGACCAGTGGTGCATAAAATCCACGCCTTGTGTTAAGCGGAACCTGTGTATGTGGGCAAAGGAATGAAGTGAATACAATAAGCTATATAATCGCTTTCTTTCTTAACAAATTGTTTAAGATAGTTGGAAAAAGTTAAAGAATGAAATCGTATTCTAAGTTAGGACTCTGCCTAATTAAATAAAGAGATTAAGCCGTTGTCAAACAAAGGGTATTGCATTTTGGAATCAATCCTAAAATTGGCGGGAAAAAATCTACATAGAAGTAATTTAAATACATGTCAAGGACGAGATTTACATTTAATGGTTACTACATGTACCTGAATAGAACGTCACTGACATCAATATACATTCTATAGTCATGATAGTGTGAGGGAGTGGTCCGCCACCCCTCTCTCTCTCTTCCTTTATAATTGGCTCAAAGAATGGTTGTTATAACAACAATTGCATTAATCAATACACGTCAGTTGATAAAAGATGAAAGGATACTATACTGATTTTTTCTTTCTTTCTTTCTTTTGTACATAACTGACCGATACATTATACAGGCATGTCTAGTCGACGCGCGCTTCCAGAAAAGGTAGACTTGCGTAATGCAGATGATCGCAGAAATGCAGATTACGTAAATGAAATGCCATTAAATAGGCTGAGAGAGAGAGGGGGATTTGCATGATCCAAGATCCAATAATGATAATACTAATAATGATAATAACAATGATGATGATAATAATGATGATAACGATAATAATAATAATAATAATAATAATAATAAGAAGAAGAAGAATATTTCTCTCTTTCACTTCTTTCTTTCACTTCTAATAGGACTGTTATTTTGACATTTTGTTTCCCTTAGTAGTTAAGTAATTTACAGTTCAAGCTTTGGTATTTAGTTCAGCTTTGTTTACATTCCTGATGCTTCTGTTGTCATCCATTTACATTTGACTTTCAACCTACTTCTCCTGTCATTCCTTTCCTATTCAGATGTCTTCATTCATTACATTCCCACATCTGATTCTTTTGTTCAACATTCTTATTATGTAATCATCCCAACATCTTATTCATCTTTATCCTCTATCTCTTATTGGTTATTTTTATGAATTAGATTTTTCCACTTTCAGTTGGCTCCTCCATTCTCTTAATTTTCATTGGTTGATTTTGTGTAATTTAAATATATGCTAATTTTGTATTACCATTATGAGTTTAGCTGAGGCAAATTAGCCCAGCAAATAAACGGTGCACTACCAGCATGACCAGATTTCATCGTGTTAAGTTCTATTTTGTTCCTGTGTCTCTCGAGTTAAGTTCCCTCTTCTTCTCTCCGTTTGCTTCTGTTTGATGTGTGATTGAGCTTATGTTACTCCCTTCTTCAGTTAAACATTTTATTTTCCCCCATAAACTGTACCATTTTTCAACCCCACAATAATAATAATAATAATAAGAAGAAGAATATTTCTTTCTTTCACTTCTTTCTTTCCTTTCTTCCAATCCTAATTCTCCTTTATTTCTTTTTTCTTTTCTTTTTTTTGCTCTCTCATTCCCCCTTCCCTTAATCATCATGTTTCTTTCATGTCATTTATCACCATATGTTTATAATTTCTACAATATAATGGAACCAGTTGATTAATGTGCAGAGCCGTTTTCTAAGATTCATAAAAAAATATGAAATTTCAATGTGCAATATTGATATTATGTATTTACTTACAATGATACATGATCACTTGTTCTCCGTAATGACTCTCTATTTCTTCCTCTACCTTTCGTCCTTTCTGTCTTCTGTTATCTTTATTTTCTTTCTATTTATTTTCATGTATTATTTCTTACACCTGTATACAATAAGTTTTGTTTGCCCTACCATTGGCATTAAGAGTTTCACACTTTTCTTGCCAGGAGCCTGGGCTTTGATTATATTCCTTTGATTGAAATGTTTACATGTTATTTCCGTCTTTTTTGATGTACTTTTAATGGTTTGGTGTTTTTGTATTTATTGCAAATGGCAAAATAAATAGGAATTATATACATTCATCAGAACTCTGTAAGCGCTCTACGGTAATGCAACATCACTACCCAGGCTTTAGCAGAGCAGCTGTCACGTGCGTTGCGTTTCAAGGAATAAATTCCTACCAGACCTGACCTGGATTGAGTGCAGCATACTGTCCGTAAATTTCTTGCTGAAGCAAAACACTCCATGGCTTGGGATAGAACATATGTCCCTCAGATTGGAAGACAAGAGTCATAACCACTACACCACGACACCCACAGTGACACAGTAGTCGTGTATTAGAAGTAGTGCTTAGCTGCCATTTGGGGTTAGAAGCTAGATGTACCATGATCGATGTACCATGATCGAGTGAATGGGGGTCTGTAATACTCATGTGTGCCCTATAGGGCACACATGAGTATTACAGACCCCCATTCACTCACGTGTTATATCATAGCTCATCAAAAAATATTTAAAAATCAATCCCTCGATAGATTTTGCTTTAATTCACCGACATTAGTCACAATTAACAGTACATTAAGACTTGATATGTTAATCAGGTACTTGCCCGGCTCAATCAAAAGTTAAATGGCCTGAAATAAGACTAACCATAATTTCGGCCAGTTCATTGCCAGAAAAACCAGAACTGCATTGCGGGTAATAATAATTAAAATGAAATACAAAAATGCAGTCAAGCCTCCCCAAACGCCTTGATTATGAAAGAGTATGAACATAGCATTATGTCTATCGTTTTCATCTTGATATACAAACATTTGATCTATTTTTAATGAATTATTTTAATCAATAAAGTCATGTGATCTTTACTTACGCCTGTCCGGCATGCATTGCGCGCAGATGAATTACTCTCATGTGCCATATAGAGTACCTACATACCTGTAGATAGAGCTTGGTGCCCTCTACGCTAGTATAACAGATTAAAAGAGTACATTGGACCTTGTTTGATTTTAGGGGCCTCGGTCCTAAGTATAAAATATTATAGGCCTACTTAAAATTAAAAAACTCTGAATAGAATTAGAGTTAAGTGCCCAAAGTTTGGTTAATCACTTAATCTTAAGCATAAAATTGGACCAAAACAAAAATACAGTACGTAGTTGAATGAAATGAAAATCATATTTATTTCTGTAGAATAATTCAATAAATGCTGAATATTTATATTAGGCCTATGTCGTAAAAAATAGAATTGATAAAATTATGGACTAGATTCTATGGTAAACGGAAATCATTTACTCAATACCACTACCACTAAAATAAATATGATTAGGATGGTAGAAGGGAGAATTAAGAGGGTGCTCGTTTGAGAACTAAAGGGAAGAAGATGGAGAAGAAAAAGAGAAAGGATGAAGCATAAGACGGCTGAAGGTCTGGAGGGTGAAGTCGAATACGTGGGAATAACAAGAGAACAGGGGGGGGGGGGTATAGTGAAAATTTGCCTAATAACCCTAGCACATTCAATTCAATTCAACTCATTTATTTATTACAGATGTAAAGAAAAATGTGCAAAGAATACAAAAAGGGTAGCTCTTCAAAAAGCTTACGCGTGTCGAGCAAGGTGCTCCCTTGCAAAAAACAAGAATAAATATGTCAACATAACATAAATAAGATAATTACATTGAACATAGACACATAAAGACATTTTTAACATACACACACCACTCTCAATGTTAATTTCAAATCTTCAAACATCTCACGCACACTCTCAACCCACTCTGTTTCTATCACACACGCACACCCTCAACCCTCCCCCTCTCTCTATCACACACACACACACATACACACCCTCAACCTCCCCCCTCTCTCTATCACACACGCATACACACCCTTGCCCCCCTCTCTCTCCGTCACATACACATACACACCCTCAACCCTCCCTGTATTTCTATATCACATACGCACCCTACCCCCCTTCTCTCTCTATCACACACACCCATACACACCATCACCCCTTCCTGCCCCTCTCTATCGCACACACACACGCACCATCAACACTCCCTGTCGCTTTTACTCTCTCACACAAACCCTCAACCCTCCCTGACTCTCTCTATCACGCACCCACCATCACCCCTCCCGGTGTCTCTCCATCACCCAAGCACCTATCCACACTGTAAAAATGAAGTGCCAATTTAGCACTTACAGTGCTTGCTTAGTGACTGCACTTTCAGTGCTAAATTAGCACTTCATTTTTTACAGTGCACCCTCCCCGTTTCTCTCTATCACACACACATACAGTACATACATACCCTCACCCCACACCCACATGAACACAATATAGGGAGATGGGTGGTTAGAATTCGATACCATCATGTCGATAGATGGGGAAAATAAGAAAGCAGTCTGAAGGGATGATGAGAGGGTGCTACCAGATATTGGGGAACAGAGATCATTGAGTATTAGGGATTGGAGATTGGTCAAATTAAGTGATAAAAGATAGCTATCAAAACAAAGAAGGCGTAGTCAAAGATCAGCAGTGGTCAGTTAGGGTATTAACTTACACCCACTCGTAGAAAATAACAAAGAAAAACAAATATGTCACAAACGTGTAGATTAATAACGACATATTTTCATCACAATTGCTACATGGTAAAGTTTGCTACAGATCTATTTATTTGGAATCACATTTAGGCATATTTCAACGATATTTAAAACCTGACGATGACATAAACTGTACAAAAATGATGAATGTTAAAATATTATAGAGGCAGATATGTTAATTTAACCTACAGCTGATACGAACAAATAGTTTTCAATATGAGATATCTCCAACTATGATCAGGTTCACTACCCATAATGCAATATAGTATAGTCTTTTAAAATAAGTTCACTGAAATTACACACTACTTTACTACTAAATTCATTTCCAGTTTCATTGTTTTTCCTCATTTTAAACAAATATATACTTTACAATTCATACATATCGGTAAATTTGACAAAGTAAAACAATGCATGCAATATATAATTTCAATTATAAAGTATTGATTATAAATTTGAAACCAAAATTATTAATACCTATTACAACCAAAAATCCATCGCAACATGATAGCAAAACAAGTACTTTCCCTTCTCTCTCTCTCTCTCTTTAAAAACAAAAATCATATGTAAAAAAAAGATCAGAGGATATTTTATCCTACATACATGTAATATTAAAAGTTGATATATTTAAAAACTAGCTATATCGTGACACCATGTTGAAATCAATTAGCTCGCCCCTTTTCGGGGATGCTAATTCATTAAAAAGGTCCCGTAACACAAGTTTTCGATTCATCGTATAATACGCTTGATTTTTACGATTGATTGTACATTGTACGCAATGGAATCAATCGTAGAAGTTTTTCTACGATTATTGCTAAGTTATCTGTTACGGGTCTCAGGTGCGGTGCTACTGTGTGGTAAGAGAGGGGGCTTGGAGGCCATCCTAAAGGGGGTATCTCACTGGGCTTGAAACTAGTTCGCGACTAGTTCGCGACTACAAATTTTGCTAGTTGCAGAGACGTCTCCGCGACATCTCTCAGACGTCTCATGAAAATTACAGAGTCTCCGAGGAGTCGCAAGAAGATTAAACATGTTTAATATTTTTGGAGACTGTTTCTAGTCTCCGCGACGTCTCCGAGAAGTCTCCATCAGTTGCTGCGACGTCTCGGAGACTAATGATATCCGCGACTGCTGAGACGTCGCCGCGATGTCTCAGAGACGTCTCAGAGACATCGCGAAGACCTGCTGGAGACCAAAAAAAATTCACACCGTTTGACCCACTTCAGAAACCACGTGACTGAACGCGTGCTGATATCCCTCCTCCTGCTCCAAGTCAGGTGTATGATCTTTCAAACGTTCCATCGAGACGTCTCCTTGGTGAGAGCGCAAGCCATTTTTGTCTCCGAGACGTCTCCGCGACTGCAGCGACTGATAAGTTGGAGACTGTCGCGGCGACGTCTCCGTTGGTGAGATAGGGCCTTAGCGCTGCATTGTGTCCTTGAACAAATAAGGTTTTCATGTTGTTAGAAAGAACTATTGCAGTTCAATTAAAAAAAATAAATAAAAATAAGATAGAATAAATAGATGAATGAAATAAAATAAAGATAATCATGATTATTGTGATAGTAATATAACAATAACACCAAAAATAATAAAATAATGATGATAGTAATAATGATGATAGTAATGATAATAATAATATTAATTACAATAATGATGCAAATTGAACTGTAACGATAAATAATAATACTTCAATAGCTAGTACTGATTCTAGTCGAGTAGGCGTTTTCCATACTTTTATTCAACGAATTTTAATTTGAATTAGTGTTCATGTCATCCTTAGCGCTGCATTGTATCCTTGAACAAATAAGGTTTTCATGTTGTTAAAAAAGAACTATCGCAGTCCATAAGGAATAAAAACACGATGACATTAAGGACTGACTTTAATAACAGATGAAAAGGCAAGTCATTTTTTATACGGAAAAATTGACAAAATATATATATATATAAGTATTACGGGTCATTATTTTTACACGCTTTCATCACAAAGTGAAATTTACATATAGATTTCATTCAACAGTTAATTCTTGTACCGAAAAACAGATACACCTGTATTAGAAACCATATTCAATTTCACGATTTCCTCTCTCAATCTCTTCAGGTTTCTAAAATCTAAACCTTTTTTCTAATAAATAAAAACACTGGTCACATAAGACTCGTTTTGCTCATTAATAATTTCTGCAAAGGTTATTTCCGAAAATTGGAAATCACATATTATATTTGCATTTTTAAAGAATGGCACTGATTGTCTTATTTAACCACCTCTTTTTTAACTGAATACATTGGGATTTGATAAATACTTGTATTGGAGATCTATCACGACTCTTTCTCATTCTCTCTCTCTCTCTCTCTCCTACTCTCTCTATTTATACATTCATAATAAAAATGGTTACAGATCTATTGTTTTGTAAACAAAGCTAGAACAAAGGTCTCGATGTTCAATTTTTTCTCAAGTGAATTTTGATAACAACTGAGATGTTCATTGTAGAATGGCAAAATGAAAGCCCATTCTATATACATGACAACAATTTGTTATTGCAATATAATATTACAAAGTAAAAAGAAAATGAATCAAGTCTTCTCTCTCTGACATTTGCCTGTGTGTAAACGCAATATGCCCAATTCATGGTATTGTAGAAACACAGAAAATTCGTCACTCATTCCGTGCCGCTTTGATACAATCAAGTCATCGAAGTAGTGGTACGGTACCCGCTCGAACGTCGAGTCTAATCGCAGAGGGAACGGCCAGAAGCCGTACAGATGGGTTTCTTCACACAACTCTAATGATGCATGGGTCATGAAGAATCCTGCATAATAAAAATAATAATAATCATAATAATCATAATCATAGCGATGATTCAGTCAAGGGAACGATGAAAAAGAAAATAATTATTGCGAATCTTCACTTTCTTTTTATGACTGTTATGGAGAATTTCGCATTAATATTGATCACTTTAAAAATTCTGGATGAGAATGAAAAATACGACCCCGAAAAGATACTCTTCTAAATGTACTCTCATTTATATTATAACAAAATACCTCCTAAAGCTGAAAAATTTGGACAGACAAAGTCCAATTACTCTCTTTTGGAGAAGTACATGTTCCGGACAAAGAAAAGCGGAAATCTGTCATGACGAGATGACTGTCAAATCGGTCTTTGCTGGTGAAATAATATTACAAAAGAATCATAATCTTGTTTTCGGGGTTTACAAATCTTTGCCAACATAGGGTGCGTGTAAAAAAGTGGTCATGTACCTGTGACAAAACTTTGTAACATATGCTTTGATACAAATGAACAATAAACAACCTGACACAATAAGGGTCATTTTGCAAAAAAAGGGGGGTCTATATTTCTTTATCTACAAAGCTTTACCAGTAGATGGCGTCTTGGAGATGTTTCTTGTCTTCCAGAACTCCCAAAAGTTGACGAACTGATTAGGATTCGACAACACAAGATGAGGGGTCTGTGCTTCCCCGGAATCTTGGGCGAGAATGGGCGTAAGACAGACATTATGAAGAGCTGCAGATCCAAAGCAGGCAAGCCAGATGAAGCCATGATACTGGGTGATGTTCTCTTTAAATCGTAGATAATCTTCTTTCGTCTTCAGAGCATTAAATCTAAGGGTCAATACAATGGAAAATGATAGGCATAACTGACCAACATAGGTGTTTTTAACTTTACAGTGGTTTGCGTTCAAGTTGTGTGTGACATGATGGGGTGTCATGAAATAATATGAAACCGATATGTGTTCACTGTCTCCTGGAACATAACTTTTTTTCCGTGGGGAATGTTTTTGCGCTTTAATTAACAAAAAACACTTTGGACTGGAATGACGAAGTCCTGAGTTTAAAATGTGTAACATCTTTCACGCTATCACCATGTTAATTGTTCGATCAAAATTCATGTATCAAAACGATTTTACGTTGTCTTGGGCAAGCACGGTATTTTTTTTTTTCATTTTATCAGATTGAAATTTCTTACTCCTTGTCATTCTATGTGTTGGATGCAATAATATATACCTTACAACATGACATCCGTTGGTCAATCTTCTTCTATTTTCTTGAAGCTAGCGTAAAAAGTGCATATAGTGACAGAAAAACAATGGGAAACATCAGCTTGCAATATTATACCTGATGATATGCACAAAACCGATAGCCAAAATTTAACAAACCTTAAGAGCAATATACGTACAATTCTCATAATTCCTTTTTCCTTGGTTATTTCGTGACAAACTCTGACAAAATAGATTAATGAAAGGAAATCTCAAAGAGAATGTGTACGCGCGTCGGAAATTAACAGGTTACGCACTTACGTGATGGGTCAGAACGGGAACTTTCTTGAGAACGTTAACACTGCAATGAAATATTCTCCTTTAAAGTATCAACCAGACAACAAGGTCTTTTATCTTGCTAGGTCAATCTAACAGCATTATCTTTTCGACTTGGCCAGGATTCGTTATGTTTGTCATGTTGATGTATTGCATGCCGTTGATTACACAGCTATATGTCAACACGACGAGGTACTGCTGAATGTATCTTGCCATGTCAATATAATAACTTTATAATATACGACTTGGTATTATATATCGTAATGTTAACATGCATATCTTTACAAGTCATCTTTGGTAGATCACGTCATTCTCCATCCTGCATGATATCGCAATTAAATCGACATGGCAGGATAAAGCATCTCACCATCTTATCAAGTCCATGGACACTTAAAGCTTCCGCACTGTTCACATACAGCTAACACAAATGTGTAGGTTTTCCCGCATGCAAGGTTGTATATGATAAGGACGTTTTCGCATCGCTACGCAGAAGGCTTAAAAAAACGAAGAAATGCATTAATTTTAAAATACCCTTCATGAAAAAGCCAATCAAGAAGTCGTTGTCGAAAACCGGTGAATAAGAACAGCATTTTAGTCCTTGGATCTGGACAAATGTTATATTTGCAATTTTTCGTCAGCTCCGATACTTAGGACGAAATTGTTTTTCCGCTTTTGCAATTTTCTAAAAAGACCTCCTGGTTGTTTATTGTTTTCGATGGGTATTTTATTACATTTTCTTTGTTCTTAAAACTGTTCTAAGTCGCAGTGCCAAGACTCCCTGTTTTCTTCACCAAACAAACGCTGATTACATTGTGAAAGTATTGTTGCATCATGAACGGTAGGAGAGATCGATTAGGGTCTTTCACACGTGAATCTTGAATCATGATTGTAATGATGATTGCAATTTGTCTTACGAATCATCAGACTTTTGACAGGGTAAAGTTGTATCGTAATTTGTGAACTTAACTGGAATTCACCTCCGGAGTAGAATTTGAATTCGTGATTTTGATTAGTATTCGTGATTCTAGTTTGGTTTCACACGTGCTAACAACTCTTCATTAGCCTTATTTTACACTGGAATCATTGTTCAAATTATGATTTTTTTTACCGTGTGAAAGGGCGTTTAGTTTATCAGTTAGATCCTTTTATAGTATTAAGCGTTCTCGGGTTCACCTTCCTGTCCCGTTGTTCCAAGTGAATTAAGGTGGTACCATCGCCTTCATTGCAAAGTTCATGTTTAAGAACAAAAAGTAACCACTAACCTCCTATAGAATATACTTGGATTAAATGTTGTGATGTTGCTTTTCCATCCAGCGTCGTGTGCATATTTATCGATTGGTGCAGCATTACATCTTGAAAATGAAAGAATATAAGGAATTCGATATACGATTAATACATGCGCTTAGATAGATAGATAGATAAATGGTATTTATTGTGATAAAAATTCAATTAGCAGCCAAAGGCTGAATTGTATGAATTTGTACATAGTAAAATTTTAGTAAACAAACAAGCGAAACAGTAAAAAAAATAACAAAGTATACTAATGTATAATACTGGAAAGGGAATACAAAAAGAAAAGTATAGAGAGGGAGAAGAAATGTCAAATACAGGAATGGGGAAAGGTTAGGAGTAGACTAAATGTATATACCTTTAACATAATGCACATTTTTTAGATAACAAGTTGAATTTGTCTTCTATTAGTTCATAATATCGATTAGAATAATGAAGAGTAGTAAAAGCAAATGTTTTGTCAAATACATCTTTTAACGATGGTCTATTCTGCGAAAGATATAATGTAATAACAATCATTGGAAATGACCTTCAGGTAAGAAAAGCTGACTCAAAACGCCATGAAAGCATTAGAAATGAAGGTAAGTCACAATAAAACTATGACTTTGGCCATTTAGCTTAATTATTCTTCGGGTATTGTTGGGTCAGTAAAAGAGGGTTGACGACTACCATGAAAATATGCGACGAAAACTCGCACTGTGGGAGCCTTTAATAGTTGCTCCTCCTTCTCCTCCTCCTCCCCTCCTCGCTATCATCGTCATCAACATAATCCCCATCATCATCATCATCGCCATCATCGCCACCTCCACCAGCACCCTAAAGCATTTTTCGTCTTTGCATTTCCCATTTCCCTTCATCTGAATAATATTTTTATAATTTAATTCCTTAAGAACATTTTACCTGAATATCATATCGAAGCCATCTATTTCAGCACCACAACCACTGTTGAGAAGACTTCCACTATTTCCTATAACGGCACAGCGTTTATATCTCTTGCCACGAAACGGCGACTCCTGGTCAAGACAAAAAAATACGAAATGGCATATTAGTAAGATACTACTCGATTTATTATATACTACAAACTTAGAATAAATTTCATTTCGTTCGACGCTTTCTCCCTGTCGACTTCGCCGACTTTACCAAGTTCATATTTTAAGGTCAAGTCTACCACCCTAAAGTTGACTTGAATCATTAGAGAAATATCGACCAAGCATAAATACACTACAAGTTTTATCAAATATAAGAAAGTATATACAATTTTAAAGTTTTCCTTACTTCTCACAAAGTAGTTACAAGCAACCACTGATATGCAAAGCAGTCGATAAAAATACACTTACTTATTATTTTTTTTGTTTGTGTTTGTTTTATTTGAATTATACAATATTTCAATTCTCCAGCTTAATTTGACCATCATCATTTTATTATTTGAATTATACAGTATTTCAATTCTCCAGCTTAATTTGACCATGGAGCTAGCTCTATGATTTGACGATAAGGACTTCATGACTGATTCCCAAAATGTTTAAAAATGGTCACGGTCATGACGGTAATTAAACTATTTCATGGATGAGCAAAAGTTTGTTTCACATGACAATGACAAAACGAATTATTTCATATAATAAAAAAACCACAAAAAATAAGAAAAAAAGTAAGTGCCACAACACTGGGATGGATTTTCCCTTCCAGAATTTCGGACAGAATAAGTCACCGGTTATTAGACCATGAATCATTTTCTCAATTTTCGTTTTGCTCTTATTGAAGAAATGACGTCATATTCGTGACAGTTTTATCAATAGCGCCATCTCTATTAGGGAAACTCTGCGATGAACTGGAAATGGTACACGAAACATGGTAGAAAGCGTATACAAAATTACATTCTCTAAAAGGTTTACAAATTTTATAGCAATAGGACATTCTATGCTAATGACCCTTTGTTGAATGTATTGTGCATTATTTTCATATCTTATATTTGAATATTTTCTTTTAATTTAAAAGAAAATATTCAAATATAAGTTGCTGGAAGGACTGAAATTACCAAACCTTTGGTGCTAGACAAAGTGTAATGCGACTGAAGAGAGTATTTCTTTCCACATAGGAAACTCAAAATTGCTCACCTAATTTAAATGTTTAATTTCAGACCTCAATATGTTATCATTATACAGATCGATCACTGATTTCCGCTACCTGGCCCCTTCTTTATTAATATATCATACTATTTCCCATCGTTGGCTAATCTAGTAAGGCCGTGATAATCGATATGATACTGTAGTGGCATAAGGTGTTTTTTTTTCAGGTCGTGTGGTCCAGTTGTTAGAGCATTGGACTCATAATCGCAAGGTTGTGAGTTCGAATCCCACCTCTGCCATTGTCTCCACTTTGATAAAAAGGCCCAAGAGTGATATCTGTCGTCTATTACGTCAGCCACTATGACTGATTAACCTACACGTAAAATGTTTCCAAGGTAACTGGTTATATACCAGCTTGGCGTTTGCCAGCAAAAATGCTGTCCTGCCGAGTTCCTCCGAGAGTTACCACAAATAGAAATAGAAATCGAAAAGCAGAGGGAAAGAAAATTAAAAAAGTATCAGATGTGAAATTAAATTGAACGAAAATCTAACTGAGAATAAAAACAAGTAAATATTTACCTGAGGTATACTCTGTCTGAACTGTGCCGACACATTGTAAGCTTGCACTCTCTTAGTCGTTACTCCATCGGGAACCTTTGTGCTTATGTAGAACGGAAGTAAAGAACCTAATGGGGAGTTTTTCTGAGTTACAATGAGATTATTTTCAGCATCGATGCCACTCTCTAAAAGCTCTAGCCTGAAGGATAAATATGAATATTAGCATTAGAAAATAAATTATACATACTGGCATAAATACCGTTTATAGTGGGGGTTGGGGGACAGTGTGGGAACATTATTTTAAATCAGTAATATTAACAAATTCGAAAGTTGTCTGAAATATTGCTAATACGAGGCAACTCCTGTCAATAAGTCTATCAATTTTAATGAAGATTTGCTTAAAGTTACAAAAATCCGCAAAGACGTTTTTGCTCCTGAATAAAAAAAATATATAATTATCTGATGTCCTTCACAACAGATAAATAAGATAGTAAACAGTTGGAAAGTTAGTGCATTTTATTGACTGAATCTATCATGGCGGCTATGGTTTTGGGCCTCCCCTGCACACCCCTACCCCTTCCAAATCCAAGAGCCCCCCCCCCCGACTCCCGGGTGCATCATTACTTCGTCTTTTTATATGGTAGAAAAGCGAGTCCAGTCATGAGAAGTCATCCCCGGTCAAGGACAAGATTACATCCCATCCCGTTTGTTTTTGACATTGGGTAGCATTCGCATTTAGATCATATTTTGAACACTATCAAGATAAAGACTTGGCAGTACTTATGAGAAAATAATAGAACGAGACATCGATTCCTTTATTTGCAGCCCTACCTTTCATATTTGCTATTTATCAAACTGAATCTACCGATCAATAGTATGCAAACAAAACACTGTACTAGCTATCACTATAGGTTATGTAAATTTAAACAGTAGAATGTTTGTTGTAAGAGTCTGTTTTTAATGTCTGTTATCACCGGGATTATGACAGTAGAAGCTAGTACTCGTCGACATCATAATGTAGAAAAAAGGTCAAATTTTCAAAGTAAGGAAGAATAGCAAGACTGTGATGCGATTATATTTCCTTTCCTGCCAAGGCAGCCATACACTCCAGTGGAATAAAAGAGACGAGTTAATTGTAGAGGTGTTGTAGCTCAGTGAATAAGTATCCAGACTTTGAACCACAAGGTCACACCTGCCACTCTCCGCCCAGGTGTAGTAAATGGGAACCCGGTATGAAGGAATTCCTTGAATGTTCAAGCGTCCGATCAGGATAGCCGCGCTAAACCCGGGGTAATAGTATGCAGCGCTTAAAGCCCCAGTCTCATATATAGACACGGATCCTCACGGATCAACACGGCAATGCCGGCATAATCCGTGGAGGCCATGGATCGTTTTGCCCGGATTAAGTGTCGACGAGCGTCAATGATAGCACACACGGCATCTTCACAGGGATCTACACGGACCAACACGTCGGTAACACGGACCTTCAAGTCAGCAATACGGACTAACACGTCAGCTACACGGACCAACAGGCAAGGGCGCCGGAAGCGGGGGGGGGGGCAGGGGGGCACTTGCCCCCCCCCCCCAAATAAAATCTTGGGGGCAAAACGAGATTTTGCCCCTCTCCCCAATGTGCCCCCCTAAAGAAAAAAATGATAAATTATTCAAGGACAAAAGTAAACGATGAAGGCACTTTTCTGCCTAAAAATTGTGATTTCTATTGTCAAAAATGAAAAAAATTCGCCCCTGACGGGGCAATCACATAATCATAGTAAGCCTCGCGTCTTTTGACGAACATGTTCCTCTATGAAACATACCTTTGAGAAGCCCCTTTTCCATCTTATTACAGTGTGATAACGTTTAACCTTTTAATGAATATATTTCAGACTAAAAACGAATGGCAAATTGAAAGTGGTTCACCAATGCAATGCTGGTTGTGTCGGCTAACAAACGCGCGGTCGCCCAGAAACGCTCAGACCGGACCCGATATCACTAACGCGCGTGAACTTACTCGAGCAACATATGGAATCTGAAAATGACTGCAAAACAGAAAAGGTTAAATAGTTGAAGAGGCTTGAGTAGTTGGATTATTGGATAAATGAGAAGATGCTAGCTTGAGTCGGTGAATGGAGTGCAGAGCAGGAGTACTTAATCTATCAAATACTCATCCCTCTTCTACCTTTTCTGGTTTACTGTCTGTTTCAGGACTACGCGCATTTAAACAAAAAACTACTCGACTATCAACGGTTCACTTCCTCAAAATATTGCTAAATTTTAAACGTCAATAAATGTTTTATTTGTTATCCGATTTTGATGAAATTTTTGGCATTTTGCTCAGTGAATTCTACTCTATGTATTAAGACATAAATATTTTCAGCCCGGACCATCCCTTTTTCATGATTATTTACAAATGAATATTTCCTACAATTTCATAATCATCATTTCCTAGTTATGGTCACATTTTCCCCAGAAAATATGTAAAGAAAAAGGAAGATTTTGAAGGGGTCATCTAAAAGTGCTTCCCAGCCATACAAAACATGCAAAAGGAAACACATAAATCGAGTAATAAATGTTTTAAACTTTAATGATTTTCAGAAAAGTTTTAAATTGTTAGAGAATTAAGCTTGACATATTTCTTTTTCCTTCAGTTACAAAATATGAAATGTATTGCCCATGCATGGATAATCAGGGACTATCTCCAATGCTGATGTCAGAAGTGATTTGCATAGAATGGGTATTTAAGTGCTTATCGATGTCTGCCACGTCAGAACAGTATGACATTTAGAACTTGAAAAGACATTCATAAGAATTTATTTTCTTTCTGTTGTTGCGCTTCTTCTGCTTAATACACTCCTTGTTCTGACAGGAATTACTTGAAACTTATGATTGTGCTCTTCGCGTTGTCCGTGTATGTAAATGTACATATAAATATTACTGAAAAGATATTGCATGAAAAATGTAATTTCTGGTATTTTGAGTCAATATAGGAAATTTAATTGATCAGACACAAAAAACACATTCCGAAGCGATCGTTTTGCGCGTAGATTTCATAGGTTCTCATAGATTGTGAGTGTAGTCTTTCGAAGTGAATTCTAGTCTTTTGTAGTGAATTCTATATGTTTGAATTTCAAGAAATTTATTTTTAAATGCTCTTAGAAACGCAACTTGTATACACCATTTTTACACAAAGTCCTTACCGTGGGGGGGGGGTCCACTCCCACACCCTCTCCCGCTCGATCGCTTCGGTATCTCACGCTGTCAAAAATATTGTGCCCCCTTCGGGATTTTGCCCCCCCCCAAAAAAAAAAAAAAACTGAAAGTGTTCCGGCGCGCCTGCCAACAGGTCAGCATCACGGAACACGTCAGCTATATTGACTATATAGCACGGCAAATGAAAATCTGCGCATAAAAATGAGCTGATTTTGTTTTATTTATTTCACTCTTTTTCTCATCATTGCTGCAACATTGTAATTTTTTCTGAGTGAATTACAAAATATATAAAAATCCAAACTTCCTTAACCAGTAAAAAACGCTGTTTTATTTTGTATGCAACACAGTTTACTGTTTGTACAGTAGTTGTTAAGTACTTGAAATCTTAAACAACAAATTCAATCTTTAATATTTAAGCTTAAATACATTACGCATATGTTTATGTCAACTGTTTAACATCTACTGAAAAGTTCATTAAGTAAACAGCATTGTAAACCATTGATGGGAAAAAAGGACACGGACTGCTAAGGATACTCTAGGCAGCTACACGGACCTGCACGGCAACTACACGGACCTAAACGTCAGCAACACGACCCGACACGTCCGCTACATGGACCAACACGTCAGCTACACGGACCATCCCGGATTGATTGTCTACCCGGCAGTCCACGGATGACGCCGAATGTTTTTGACAGCCAAAAACTGCCGTGTTGGCCTCCCGGACGTTCAAGGACCATCACGGACCACCACGGACCTTCAAGAATGCCCAAGGCGCCAACACGGATCCCTCCCCGGACCACCCTGGATCAGATACGGGATGGTCCGGGGTCTATATGTGACTGGGGCTTTAGCAAAATTTGCCTTAAGCGCTATATAAACATTGCATATTATTATTATTATTATTTATTGTATGTTAAATCATTTTGTTACAGGTGCCTATATTCATGATATTTGAATAATGGAAACGGTAAAGTAATCATTAATACTAGGAATGATGATGAAAACTACATGACGTGAATAAACTACTTTGTAATAGTCATTATGTAAACTATTATATTATAATCTTCGAAATGAAAATACTTTGAATGCTGACAATCGTTTGAATAGGATCCATATCAAAATCCTGCGAACTTACCTGAGATGGTTAAGGTTTGTTAGGTTTCTACTCCATCCGTGATTTAACAGCCTTTCATAGAGAAAGAGTCGCTCGGAGTTAGTATCCTGAAAGCGCCAAAGCTTTTCTGTCAGATAAGGACTGGAGGGATAAATACAGATTTAATTCTTTGGTTTGAAAGGATTAAGAAAATACATCGTTACGGGGATGATATTAAATTATGTTTTTGAATTTTCTTTTATGACATTTCATCTAACATTGATGAACTTGTCTGATAATGTCTGGACATTGACTTTCACAACGAATTGCCCAGATAGGCCGCATAAATGGCAGAATAACATGCTATGTTACTGATATCTCAATGACTCTCACTTTTGCTATTATTTTTGTGCGATATAGGCGTAATGCAGTAGTTTCATGAAACAGTAAATCATCGTCTACATCATATCTGTCAACGCATTCTTATATATATCCTCTCGCAGGGAGCTGAATTCTAATGTCAGTTCAATAGAATAAGCTCGATGTTTGGTAGAACATTCTGCTTACTTTTTGTTATTTTCAAACGAATACACAAGACAGGGGCCGCGGAACGGTTTTCAAAGTAGGGAGGGGGGACTGAGGCCAAAAGTTGGGGGGGGCTGGCCATGCAAACATATGGTCATTCTTACGTTTTTGTACAGGGTTTTGGAAAAAAAAAGTCCATGGCCCCTGCAAGAAGCAATATTCAAACACCATGATCGTTATTATTTTAAAAAATTATTATCATTAGGAAATATTAATTTAACCTTGATATCTTACCTTTCTCGAGTTTTATTCTTGAGTAGTATAGGATTTGCTTTGAAGTTACCGTTCAAAATATCGCTGTACCAGATTTCATCATAAGTCGGTATGTTTCCCTTTCCGGTTATCCTGATATTGTCCTCGTTTGTTATAACTGTTTTAATGCCTACGACTTCTTCATGAATAACTTTCCCGTTTCTCATAGTCTTACGAATGACTCTAACCCGTTTCTTTGATGGTTTGGCAGGCAAGGTTTTATTTTTAAGCGTTGGCTTGTTCCCTGACGCTGCCACCCTTGCTGTGTCAACGACACCGTCTCTAGCCACTGCTTCAGGTTTGTCCTTGTTCTGCACAGCAATGCCAATGTTACCTTCATCTTTAGCATGTTTAGGAGTGTCCTTCTCTATGATGTCTCGGTTCGGTTGATTGTCTTGGTCTCTTGTATCAAGATCTAAGTCGTTCTTCAAATGATCCCCATCAATGAGGACCGGTAGAACTCTTCTCCCCTCATGATCGGTTTGTTCTTTGTCGAATACTTCGACATTTTCTTGTACATGCTTTGGATCTTTGAGATCGCCCTCAAGCTGATGCAGTTCATTGTTGGATTGAAGCCTGGCATGTAGTTGGAAACTATTTACCCATTCATTAGCTTGTTCCTGTTCAATTTCTTCAAACCCTGTTAGATCCTTCGATCTTTCCTTGTCGGTCAACGTTCGGGTCATGTACTGTCCGTCTGCTTTCCGCCTGAAAAAAATTCCAATCGATTCTGTCATAATGGTGAAATTATATTGTGACCAAACCATTTGAGAATGAAACTGTACAATCTCCTACATTATGAATAGGGAAAATTCGAACTAGATTTAAATCAAATATATTGACACATAAACACAAGCTCTAAAATTTGACACCATTGTGAAAAATGTCTCGCCAAGCCGACTTATAAAATGATGTGTACATGGCAAAATGTATTATATTGACAAGTTATCAAAAGTTGTGTCGTACCAATTCAACTTACAGGTTATCATATCTCCCCATGTCGACAGTATGTTACATTCTATAAGTCGACTTCGCAAGAAACCTTACTCCTCCATGCCGATTTGCTACTTAAGGCTATTTATTCGGCATGGTACAACTGGGTGTTGTGGCGTGCGCCTGTAATCCTAGCTATGCGGGGAAGTTACAAATTGATGTAGAGGTTCGAGGTTCGAGCCCTGGTCACGTCTTTCGGATGGTGACGTTTAAGGTCGGTCCAAGACGTAAATAATCATATATGATCGATACACGTCTGACAAACTCAAATACACACACACACATAGGAAGATATATCACCAAATTACCAAGTATATGGCACTTTAAAGATTCTATGTCAACATCCACGAAACTTATAATAAGTCTTATTTATGTACCTCGATTTTAAGACAGTGTTCAGATCCAACATATTCTCACGCTGTTCATTGACATGTTCTCTGCCCAGTAGCCTGTGTAATTCATCGTCGCCAGAGGTCGCTCTCATGGAGTTGATCACAAATAAAACGAGGCATGACGCACCAATAAGTGTCAAGTATTTGAATACTACCCGTCTTCTAGAGATCATGACTGTAAAGGATGAAAAGGGACATGTAGATTACCCAATGATCAAGAAATATTTTTTTATAAATAAAAAAAAACAACACACAATCATGTATGAATATATCGCGGAGGAGGTTTACGGTACACCATGATTAAAGTCCTGGCAGGACAGAGAAAAGAAAAATGGATAGTATTGGAGGTGAATTGGAAAGGTGAGAAAGTGGAGATTTGAAAGGAGAATATTCTTTTTCGAAATAAGTGCCACTCGCCCCCCCCCCCCGGATCCGCCTATGGGTTTCCAACGTGTTTTTTTTAAGAAAAATTTAAAATAAAATCCGATAATAACGATGAAATGTGTGCCTTATTGAGGAACATATGTCTACGAAGCCTAATGGTGATTATGTAAAAAACAATTGTTGCCTTATTTTAAATACGTTGATGATCTTACGTTACTTGAAAACAGAAAATAATGTACAAAAATTATCAATATTACAAAATGCATTAGATGATCTATTAGAATGGACAGACAGTAATCATATCAAACAAAATCCTAGTTAGTGCATGGCAATGAACGTAATATTTATGAAAAATGCACCCTTTTGTGAGTTGTTGCATATTGGCTTACGTTGATACTTTAGATTTTTTGATGAGTTTATATCCAACATAGATTAAAATGGGACTTCCATGTAAATGAAAGATTAAAAAAGCGCAATAAAAAACTCTGTAGAGATGAGATTAGTGAAGAAATATAAAATCACCGAGTTCTGACTTAATTTAAATATACATCCGCCCCGTGTAAGAATCATTGTGTGCCTTTGCTTAGTGGAAGATTAATTTTAGACCATATACAAACATTACAAAAAATCCAGAAAAATGTTTGTAAAATTATCTGAGGTAAATAATATTTAAATTATGAAAATGCCTTAAAACAATTCAAGTTGGATACACTAAAAGACAGAAGTGAACAATTATGCTCTGACTTTGTAATATATGTGAGCAAAAATCCACATTGTAAAACCTGGTTACCAGAAAAGAACGTTGTTGACATGACTTACCGCAATAAACAAAATATGCAATACAAGTGCAGGACCCCCGTTTTAAACACAGCGCAATACCTTATTTTTATCAATCTCCTTAAATAACTCTTGCGGTGCATATATAATTTAATTTTGTATGGTGGATAATTTCTTAATGTACCATAGTTTTATCACTATCATTGATGTATACTACATGTATAATTGTTACACCTCTGTATAAATTTCGGCTTTTTAGTTGCAGTATGTTTACGATTATTTTTCTGGAAATAGAAATGAAATGAATGAAATGTGACGATCCTTGGAGTTTGGTATAGTATAGCCTAATATGGAACCAAGATAGGTCCATGGTATTACCGGCCTCTGATGGTTCACAATGGCTAAAACACTCTAAACAATGAAATGATAAATCAACATACGTGTCCATTTGACCTAATGTTATATCCAACCTTGCATAAAGTTGACTCCAACATTTAAGATGCAACATAATGGATTTAATGCATCGATAAACCGGGAAAAAGAGCCAATTTTTTTTCCTTCTCACAGAAGGGGCGGGATGAGACAGTAAGAGATGTGAAGTCAGACATGAGAAGAGAGTGCTAAATTATTTATACAAATAGAGATTCTTATTTACCAAACTAATATATATCGCGCTCATATTAATTTCAGCGGATTGCTTAACGCTGTATCTAATGATCAGAAAAATATTACGTAAGACATACGTAGGCCTACAATGTCCAAAACCCAATCGAGCCCTTTGTAATACTAAGATCTAGTACATATGCAAGCACATGCAAATCTATTTCATGGGACTTATGTAAATCAGTGAACATTCGGTACCTATTGCAATAATATAAAAATCAATTCTTGAAAGATTTCAAAGACTTCGAAACCAATAGAGCAACTGCCATTCAGTTAAAAAAGGAGAGAATGAAAGAAAATCCCACTGACTGTGTTCTCTTTTCCCTTACAGCAGCCGTAGCAGGATGTATGTATCGCGAATTGGTCTTCACTCTCAATAGGCACTTTTCGCTCATCAACGGTAACGGACCTCTTCGACTTGATTTTGGAAGACCATTTCGTAAAAAAAACTGTCCTGCAATGCAAGTTGTGTGACATGAGAAAATGTTGACTCACCGCATCCACAACGGGAACATTCAATCTGCAGTTCGTGAGCAAAGTTATAGTTGCTATGGTACAGCGACATCTCTGATTTGGGAGGATTTTCGAAAGCCACATGTGTGTCACCCTAGCGCTCCAGGTAGCTCTGGAAGCGACAGTCAATGAACGCTCCTCTAGATAGATTTTGTATTATTGCATGGCATGGAGTAGCAACAATAATTTTGCACACGAACCGCAGATCTAATGTCCCCGTTGCTGTGAATGCGAAAAGTGTCTATTATGAGGGCCCACCAGTAAGCATATGACTTTTCTCACTCTCCATCTGTCGTTTTGACAGTACTATAATAATAATCAATCTAGTATTGATTTCTTTCCAAAGTCTGAATACTTGATAAACTATTAATTTTTGAATCAACATAGTACTGCCACAAAACAAATAATTAGTGTCGCATGATACAATATCAATATTGGAATGAATGTGCTTGCAAGTGATAAAATTCCAGAATGAAATATTGAAATTAGCCAGGGAATCAGCTGAAGATGGTTTGAAACTATAAAGAAAGGCACGATGACGGGATTGACTCAATGTTATACATAATCTCTCTTTTAGCACCCCCCCCCCTCGTGCCACTATACAGACACACAAGTATCCCAAAGGGAAATGATATGCAATATCTTTTATTAAAAAAAGACTTTATGAGTATTAGACGGTCTATTTTTTTTACATTGCTATCCGATCATCCATAATTTGATCATAATCTAAATATCGAAAATAAAATCGTATTCATCAAGTTTTGATTCATTACATTTTGAAACCTGTCGTTAGCTTTGCGAAGTCCCCAAAATACGTTCCATTTTCTCTCAATTCGTCATTATACTATATGAATAAGTATGCGGAGGATATGAAATGAAAATAATAATAATAATAATCATAACTCAGTTCCGAAAACTGTTCTCCCAGCGGGCCCTGCTATCATTACCCCGGCTTTAGCACGGCTTCCTTGATGGGGCGCTCGAGCATTCGAGGAATTTCTTCCTACCGGGTACCCATTAACCTCACGTGGGTCGAGAGCAGTACAATGCGGATAAATATCTTGCTGAAGAAATTACGCCATGGCTGGGATTCGAACCCATGACCCTCTGTCTCAAAGTCTGTCATTAGATTCGTTGTTTGATATCGATCATTCATTCCATTTTACAATAACGTCATCACTCGTGTATTCTATATATATATATATATATATATATATATACACTCAGCAAAAAAAGTTCTTGGAAACTTATAAAAGTTAAAATATTCCATATAGATATTTGATTAAAGGCAAATTATTGTATGTCAACATGACCAGACAATATTCCTCTTCCAGTATGACATGAAATTTTCATGTGAACAGTCATGCATGGGTGGTTAAATGGTTTAAACAATAGCAATGTCAGTAAAAGAAAATTGCAAGAAATGGGTCAGTCAGTGCATGGCTGGTTATTGGCATTAAACAATAGCAATATCAGTAAAAGAAAATTGCAAGAAAACGAACAGCCATTCTTTCAGTTTGAAAGTTTATGTGGCATCAATATCCATTTAACGATGAAAGCAAAATTAAAGTCGAATACAACTCTAAAAGTAGAGAGAAAGTTATCCACCTTGGATGCATCACTATTCCACTGGAATTTTAAGTCAAAGTTAGTCAATGACAAAATGTCAAATTTCAGTATCTTGGCATAAGCAAAAGAAAATTCAATATCTCGTTTGTTCACCCTGGCTCTGAATGAGTGCAGCACATCGAGGTCTCATGCTAGTCACAAGTCGGCGAATTTGCTCTGGGGTGATGTTGTCCCATTCTTCCCGGAGATAACGCCGGACATCTCTAAGAGTGTCTCCTGGTTGAATTCTTTGATTGACCAATTTTCCTAGCTGATCCCACGAGTGTTCAATCGGGTTCATGTCTGGTGAACAAGTGGACCATGGATCCAAGAGCTGAACGTTGCGGTCATCAAGAAATCTTGGACAATGTTTGCTCGATGGGGACGCGCATTGTCATCTATACGAAAATCGGTCAATCAAAGAATTCAACTAGAGACACTCTTCAAGATGTCCGGGGTTATCTCCGGGAAGAATGGGACATCACCCCCATGACCCCAGAGCAAATTTGCCAACTTGTGACTAGCATGCGACGTCAATGTGCTGCACACATTCAGAGCCAGGGTGGACAAACGAGATATTGAATTTTCTTTTGCTTAGGCCAAGATACTGAAATTTGACATTTGTTTCATCGATAAACTTTGCTTTAAAATTCTAGTGGAATAGTGATGCATCCAAGGTGTATAACTTTCTTTTCTCTTTTAGAGTGGTATTTGACTTTAAGTTTGCTTTATCGTTTGATGGATATTGATGTCACATAAACTATCAAAACTGGAAGAATGGCTGATCGTTTTCTTGCAATTTTCTTTTACTGACATTGCTATTGTTTAAAGCATTTAATCACTCATGCATGACTGTTCACATGAAAATTTCATGTCATACTGGAAGAAGAATATTGTCTGGTCATGCTGACATACAATAATTTGCCTTTAATCAAATATCTATATGGAATATTTTAACTTTTTTAAGTGTCCAAGAACTTTTTTTTGCTGAGTGTATATTGTTTTTTTTTTTTGCAATTCGTCGTGCAATGTTTGATCCGGACGCATTTGCCCATTACATGATTGCAAGCGCGCACCGGGACCTCCAACACTATACACTAGTAGATGTATATGTTGACACTAAAGCAATCGCTCGCCCTCGAAATGCGGCAGAAACGAATCGAAAGGTACAGCCGCCATCTTAAAGAGAGTAACAAAAAAAAAACCCAAACCCCGATTGTTTAGCATGATGACCCTGGGGTAATTTTTGTATTCTTCTAAAAAAAAAATAATGACAAATGAAACGGTGGTAAGTAAATCTGGAAATGAATCTTTAATCTCGTTTTGCCCTTTTTATTTGACAATAAAACCAACACAAAACGGGCACAAAACAGAAAAAAGCGCAGGATGAGTTGGGTCCAGGTTTTATTTGGAAATTCTCAACAGAACGATTACACCCTTGTGATCTATCCGGTATGTTGGTATAAACACTTATACACACGACTGGCCGAGACTTTTGCTGGTCATTTGCCTGATCTTCAAATAGTACTGCTTGCGCTCCTTTGGAATATGTAAAGAATAAGTTTTACCAAATTATTGACCTTTAGAGTTATTTCATATTTCATTCAGTTTGATAGTACATGCGTGTAC
Organism: Lytechinus variegatus; assembly: GCF_018143015.1. Classification (NCBI taxonomy): domain Eukaryota; kingdom Metazoa; phylum Echinodermata; class Echinoidea; order Temnopleuroida; family Toxopneustidae; genus Lytechinus; species Lytechinus variegatus. Next base: position 641,766 of record NC_054750.1, read on the forward strand.
GATATCCATATATTCCATTTTGATCGAGTTAAAGCCACCACAGGAAAATGTTGATTTGAATAAATAACGGGCAAAACGCTGAAAATTTAATCAAAATCGGATTTAAAATAAAAAAGTTAAGACATTATAAAGTCTCGCTTATTTTTCAAAAAACAGTGGCATGCACAGCTTAGTGACATTCAATTGAGAGAGACAGCCGGTGATATCCCTCACTATTTCTTTTGTTTTGTATTGGTTGAAATACACAATATTTCATTTTTTTTATACAAAATTAACAACATGGACCACCTTGAATGAACAATGCTTATTCCATATATCCATGGAGGAATCATTGTTATTTTACTTCAAAATGAGGAGAAAAGTAGAATATTTCATATTTCATATAATAGAATACAAAGGAAATAATGAGTGGATGATGTCATCAGTCACCTCATTTGGGCATTTTCACCACAGATGGACAACACAGAGGGAAAAAATCAAGTTGATATTCATGTCAATAGCTTTATATTTCTTTAATGATACGGGACCTGAAGTTTCTGGGACAATTTTTTTACGACTCTGGCAGCCATTTTTTATTTCAAAATGGCTGCCAAAGTATAGATACAAATTAGTGTTGAAAAAAGTATTTTGATACATATTTTGTTTTGACAGATTTTTAAAGAACAGGTTTGATCATGGTGTTTTCGCCTGTGATTTAGCTTGCTATTATAACACTTTTTAAAATCCCATAGAAAGAAACACCAGTAATTAATTCATCTGAGTAAAATCATTGATGAAGTATGTGCTATGGTATACCGAAAACATGAGCTTTTTTATCATTTCCCGGAAAAGAGGATTATTATATGAAACTCGGTAGATTTCCTCTCTAGGTAACACCCCTCCCTTCTACACCAAAATTAAAGATTACCAATTAACAATGAAGCCAAAGGGTATACCCATTAAATATATGTAATGTCAGTTACCAAGTGGAAAATGTAATGTCAGTTACCGATATGTAATGTCAGTTACCATGATGAAACGTTTGTTACCAGTTTTGAAATGCAAATGTGTGATCAATTTTATGGTGAAGAAATATTGTATACTTGTTATTAAGTCTTTCACTTAGTTTAAAAGTCACACCAGAAGGAGCTTGCTTTTGACTTTTGAAACATATAGTTCACAAGGAATAATATATGAAATTATGAAGGAAGTTGCATTCCCATCGTGCAAAAAAGAAAACTATGAAAGTGCACTGCACATGCACTTAGGTACCTAATTGTTCGTATCAGACATTTTTTTTGTTCTTAAATTCAAATGAAAACGTGGAAGAAAGTGGCAAAGAAAAATCACCTTTTCAATCATTTATAATTATTCCAAATCGGCTTTTTATTCTATATTTAACCATGGACCTATTACGAGATAGGTCCATGATTTAACCTATACTAGCACTTAAACACGAAAAGTTACCCCTGTACTTTAGAGCATTAACGATTCCAATTCAGAATCCGAATCACTCAACGATGATTTAGTCATGTTAGTGTTTCGACCACAAGAGCCCAACTTTTCAATTTCTTTCCGATCGTGTTGCATGGTAGTCCTCGGTACTATATAAATGTAGGCATATATATGTATATAGGCTAATACTTCTAATGAAACTTTATCTTACCTTTAGTTTCGTAATAATCCAAATTTTGGTAAAATGCAGCAACACTTTCCTGCTTTCAGTTGACCAATCAAATACAAACAGGTTAACGTCCACGCTGTGTCACCATGCTTACAGAGTAAACATTAAGGTTTCACAATAGCGGTTATGAGACGAGGCGATACCAGGGAAGCCAATGGACAAAGGGCTACCAAATCAGAGCAAATTGTACCTGTATTATGGAAAGTCAACAGACCGGCTCAAACACAGTATGCACCAACGAAATGAACTGATTGTCAATCGATATTATTACGTAATTAGAATTTAGAATGTTTCGATCTTGAGTAGATTTCTTCCAACGTAAACGTGGGAAATGTAAAATAAATGTTTGTCTTATAATTACCTGGATTACTATTTATTTTTGTTAAAACACTGTTGAAACATACAATCGACATTGGGGAGACGACAGGGGGGGGGGGTGGCGATGAGCGCAATGGGAACATAACCCTAAAGGGATGATCCAGGCTGAAAATATTTATATATTAAAAGATAGAGTAGAATTCACTGAGCAGAATGCTGAAAATTTCATAAAAATCGGAAAACAAATAAAACGGTTATTGAAGTTTAAAGTTTAGTAATATTTAGTCATGAATATTTAATAGGTGGGATGATGATGTCACATCGCCACTTTCCGTTTTCTTATGTTATTACATAAAGTAATATTTTGTTTCATTATTTCATACTTGAGACTAATATGTATACCCTATAATGAAACAAACTGCAGCAATAAATATCTAATGCGCTAAGTCAGTTGTCAATCCAATTTTTCTAGTTCTTGTAGGAAATAATTTGAATAAACCTAATTTCATATAATAACATACAAAAGAACAAGAGTGGAGATGTAACATCATCAGTCCACTTGAACTCTAAAATTCAATAACTTTGTTATTTGTTATCCGATTTTTGTGAAATTTTCGGCATTTAGCTCGATGAACTCTACTCTATTTAATAAGCTATTTATACTTTCAGCCCGGACCATCCCTTTAAGGTGCTAATAAAATATATGTGCCGATAAAAAAAGAAAAATAATGCACTTTGTACGTACTGATAATAGCGTCTTTTTGAGTTTTGAATTCGTAGTCCGAAATTTAAAGGGAAAACATATCGAAAATACAAGTTAATTTGATATCTGAACTTTGAAATCTACAACGTGATGATGTGTGGGTGAAAAGAATTTGATTATACTGTTGGATCCCAGACAAGACTGCACTTTTTATTTTTGGACTTTTGGTATCAACCCAATCATGCCAATGCTGAAAATAAATAATGAAAATAAGGGTAAGCGGGTTCATTGTCTTTGTCCGAGTACCTTCTTAAGATAAATCTTAATTGTGCGGAGTTATTGGATACTTCTTTACATCTTATCTTTATATGCTAAATCCTTGGTCTCAGGTTGAGATGCAAAAGAAAAATGAAACAACGACAGCAACAGCACAGCACCCAAAATCGTTCCTAGGGCCATGACTCTGATCCTTTTACAACATGCAACGCACCCCCTCCAGACCACCTTATTTTTTATGATTTTTTTTTTTTTTTGGGGGGGGGGGGTCGGTTGGGGTATCATCGCCAGGCGGTTGGCTGTGTCAAAAAGCTCTTATTTACTTCCTGGCATCGCAAATGTCTCTTTTCCCCCAAACACCCACCTTGATAAAAAGCTGGTGGCGGCACTAACGGACGGAATTGTGCGCTCGAAGGTCCCACAATTAGTTCTTTATTATCTACTTTCTACTTTCACGATGCGCGCCACAATTAGAACTGTGCTCTTAATCGTGGGGTAATCATATGGATCGTATCAGATCACATCAGATCGTATCAGATCAGTCGTGACAATAGTTTTAAATGGTCAAAACAAAATTCGCGATCCGATTGCAAAATGCCAACCGTCATGACCGTGGCGTTCGAAACTTATCCCTAAACAGTGTGGAGGATTCATAAAAGGTAGAGTCATGGCTTTACCATACCTGTAAAACAACTACTAAAACTTGTAGCCAGGGGGAAACGGGCACAGCTAAAGGGTAAGAAGTCTGTTGCCAAGGGTAACGGGCATCGTTAAATTTTGCGTATATTCCAGCTTGCTCATTAACGTGCTTCTCTTGCTCATACCCGCATGTAGTATTTTACATGACTGTTCGGTGTCTAATGGTAAATTATATTTCTAAGGATGAATCGTCACTCGCTCAAAAATCATATTCGAATAAAAAAAAAACACACACACAAACATACCATCTCAGCTCACAGGGGGCACACAATACGATTTTTATCATTTCAAAGTTATATTTATGTATATGAATATATATATATTTTTTTCTTTCAATTAATTGGAAATCTATGAAAAAAAATGTATTGATGTATTACTGATTTATACAATATATTGCTCTAAATATTTTTATTTCATGTTATCAGTGTATGTATTATAAAACAAAATGTTCATGTCAAGTACTAAATGAAGTTATAATTCAATTCAATTCTTTTTGACGAGATTTTTTTTTCACGTTCTCATATAAATTCTATAGACTGTCCATCGAGTTAGGCGTACCTGTTTCAATAGATCTAGTAAAATTAAATATATAAATTACCAATCTTTGTAAGAAATGAAATTTATAATAGTCAACCATTTCTATGTGTACATAGTAATACGGTTGCAATAAATATTGAATTGAATAGATAGTATTCAAAACATAGTGACTGTTCTTTAACTTTGTCATGGACAGAAATGGAAAGTTTGTATAATCCTTCATTAGTTTCAACAAGATATGGTGTATACAAAATAGTGACGATCACCTAACTTTCAGTTAGGAATTCTTTTTATTAAAGTTAGGTTCTAATCATTGAACATTGGGAATTCTTCATCCCTGTAGTAATATATATATATATATATATATATATGTGTGTGTGTGTGTGTGTGTGTAAAGCTTTACATGTACAACAGCATTTGGCAACTCTTTTTTATTTAAATATTGTAAAGAAATGGATGAAGAGAACAATGGTAGGCGTAGCTTAAATCAAGGTTCCCCAGAGCTATCTACCCTTTGGAAAATTGTTGATGCCGAAAAAATGTGTCTGCCGGGAATCGAACCCGGGCCCCCAGCTTTGAACGCCGGTGCCTTAACCACTAGACCACAGAGACGGGTTAATTGTTAGGGCGAGCCAGATCCGATTGACCGTCAGATAGACATATTTTCGACACTATACCAATGTCTATGTACATAGGATCCAGCCTAACTTAAGTTAGGCTACTAGGATATGGGCCTAGATCAATCTAGGCCTAGATCTAACTACAGTCTACAATGATACAGTTACACAGCTAGTAAAGCTAGGGGCCGAAATTAATGCGGTAACCCGAACAATTCATTTTTTGGAGAAATGTTAAATCACGCGGAAGATATTCCTCCAGCGCAGAGCAATTCAATTCTGAAATTTCAAAAGGCGGAAGTTTCATCAAATACAGATATCTCCAATACCCCATCGGCTCTAATTCAATTAATTTTCCAAGATTATTGAACTTCATTACAAGGAAAATGGTGTGCAAAAATGTTGAAATTTCTGTGATTTATTAAAATGAGATTATGTAGGCCTATGGATGGTCAAATACACGGTAGGCTAAGCTCCTGGGCTGCCGCCCGCTGCGCGGGTGGGAGCTCCCTGATTAGACGTTACCCATCAACATCATTACTAACGTTACTCCCTTCATCTCTTGCATGAGCTTGAACAACTAGGTCTAGATCTAGGTCTAGATCTACGTAACCTAGACTAATCTAGTGATACACTTGATTCCAACCTCCTCCTGAGCCTTGCTCTTTTGTCTCTTTACATATTTATCAAACCACTTTTTTTGCGTATCCACTGGATCTCGCAGTTCTCCAGTACTGGAGAAAATCAACAGAAGAAGAAGAAATTAGGAACTCAGGGTCTTACTAAGGCTAAGGAGTACCTAAGGCCAGGGAGCTCGAGGGCCGGAACTCCCTGCCTGAGAGTTAGGCCTAGTCCAGACTGAACGTTATAACAGTTAATGTGGATCACTCAGTCTAACTAACTTTTTATTATGTCTACTTATTCGGTACAAAACGTTAAATAAAAAAATGAAGTGCAAAATCTTACCTGTTCAGCGTAACTTCGACTCAAGATTAATATATTGTCTGGGAAGTTGCCAGTTCAGAGAACTTCACCGCACGTGGCTGCAATCGTTAATTCTGCAATGTAGCGCCGGTACTATACGTACACATGTACGTAATTAAGAGCGCGGCGAGCACTAACGTTAACGTTAGCGCTATGATAGCGCCAATGCCGGGTTTATGAGTGCTCTGAAATTGGCAGACAGTGTGTGCGATGCTTTTTGATTATTTTAGAGGGGTGTCTTTTTTTATATATTTGCTTTAAAATTTTATTCAATAATTTTCAGGTCTAAAACTATAAAGATAAGTGTATTTTTAACCTATTTGTGAAATCGTTGACTTATAATTAAAACATAAACTCGATTACTGATAAAAAAGCTAAAAAACAGCATTTCTCCCAACAGTCGATATTTATCTACGACGTGATATAAACCCCTCAATTTGACACCTTCATAAAAAAAACCCATTACAGTCAACCAGATGGTTTAGTCTAAAAAATTACGTGAACTAGTCATATCTTAGTGGCAGAGAAGTTACAGTTCCAAAGGCGTAAGTGAAAGCATGTAAAAATTGGGTTGAAAAACGGTATGGGGAAATGCATATTTCGCTTTATCGTCAATTTCCCCCTAATGAAGTTTGCCATGGGTTTTCGCCCTAACTAAAGAATTATATACACACATATATATATATATATATATATATATATATGTATATATATGTATGTATATATATATATATGTGTAAAGCTTTACATGTACAACAGCTTTTGGCAACTCTTTTTTATTTAAATATTGTAAAGAAATGGATGAAGAGAACAATGGTAGGCGTAGCTTAAATCAAGGTTCCCCAGAGCTATTTTTTTGCGGCATCACCAATTTTTCCAAAGGGTAGATAGCTCTGGGGAACCTTGATTTAAGCTACGCCAACCATTGTTCTCTTCATCCATTTCTTTACAATATGTATATATATATATATATATATATATATATATATATATATATATATATATATATATATATATACATACATATATACATATATATATATATTTACTTTGTTGGTATTACGATTTTATTTGTATGGTTTGTTCCACTTTGTTTCAATGCATTATAGGCCTGATGAAGGCCCTGAATTCTGGCCGAAAGCTAGCCGAAATAAAGAGATACTTGAAGCTACGTCTTGCATCAATGATTGAGTCATTTACGTCTATATATATATTTATATATATATATATATATGTATATATATATATATATATATATATATATATATATATATATATATATATATATATATATATATATATATATATATATATATATATATATATATATATATACATACATATATATATATATATATATATATATATATATATATATATATATATATATATATATATAATTTCGGGCAAGGAAAAATTATCAGCAAAATTTGCAAGATATGACCGATCGTTATCCACTTCAAGTATTATAGTCTTTTTTCTTAAGGGTGATACTGAAATTTCACAACAAACCTGAATAGGGATCTTATGCTTCGTTCCCATGCCGTGTGATTCTATAAGAACACGAGGGTGGCCTTTTGCAACATTATCGCAAAAAATGTTGAACCGTTCACAAATTTTTTACCATCAATACGATTGCTTGGACTGATCTTTAGATTTAAGTCCCTTTGATACCTTCATCATTGCCATCATTACGGATCTCAATCTGTGCTGATGCGGGGTACATAATTGATATTTTCATTGCATTTCCGGAGCGAATACGGACTTAACTTGGAAATTTACCGAATTGTGCAGGAATATAGATAACGGGGAATATTCATCAAGTCATCTGGAATTAGTTGTACCCGAGTTCACTAGCGTACCTAAGGGGGGATGGGACCTGACGAATCCCAACCCATGCAAGGGACGTATCCCTGCCCCCCCCCCCTTGACGAGTCATAACTGATTTGCTTGTCAATTTTTTGGGGGGCAGACGATTTTGCCCCCCCCCATGTGGAAAATCCTAGGTACGCTTCTGCCCAAGTTACATTATCATTGTCGCCTTAGCAATGGAATGAGAGGATCTCTATTGCACGAGGTGTGTTTAGAAAAAAAAGAAAAAAAACATTGGAATGGCAGTGTTAGATATCTTCGAGCTTTTTCACGTGAAACGTTCTTATATTGACTCTGATTTAGCATTTTTGTTACCTTATGAATATGTTTGTGTAAATATGTTCACCATTGTGGAAATACTCATAATGGTTAGTTATGGTCATGTTTGCTTATTTGGTTACGTAGCAGACGATGCAGCCTGCTAGTTTATACTATATGTAAGTAGACCCTATTTAAATTCAAAATCGATTCCAGGCTCGATACTACTAAATATTTGCCCTCTCAAACTGTAGTTATATTATAAATATCAGTAAAAAAAAATGTGTATAGTACAAGAATATTGCTACTTTCAATTTTGAATGTGTTAGTTAATCTTGTTTGGATTGTATTAATTGTTACAAATAAAAAGGCTGTAGGAACGTAAACTATCATACGTAAGTCACGTGACTTTGTACACAGAAATATGCAATGTTCTGCCTGCTTGATTTCAAAGTTTGGGAGAAAAATGAGATGTAACCATCATACCAGTCATAAAGTGTTATACATCAACACGTAGGTTATCTATTTAGCATTGAGATGACAATCAATCTCGACTTTTTTTACCTTTACGGATATTTCAGTGGGAAAACAAAGATGCCAGTGTCTCGAATATGTGGGTGGTTTCGTATCGTTCGCTAGAGCAAGAGCTGTGAACATGGATATTTCAAATGTACAGCGAGACGTAAATTTTGAATTAATTGTAATAATATTTACATCAAGTTAATTGAATTTGATTTTTTTAACACTATTATCAATCTGGTGTGAGATTATTAATAGTTATAAAGATATACCCGGATTTTTTTTTACAATATTACGCTCGTGAAAGCGACTGTTTCCGGTGTTGAAGGTGGGTGTGCACTTTCGTATATTTCCTTACCAAAAATGTATCTTAGTCTCAAGCGCGAATGGGAGATGCTAAATCAATACGTTATTAGCCAACTCTATCAATTGACAGGGTCCATAATCATATAGTTTTATTGTATTTGTGTTCTCTGGTAATATCGAATTAAGCCTTCAAACAGTGTCCCATGGAAATGGAAATCTTTAAAAAAAAATGATTAAATATTTACCCCCCCCCAAAAAAAAAAAAAAAAAAGCTTGTTCTGCACAACTTCTAATTTACTTTATAGACTGTAAAAAAAATATATATATTTGGTAAATTTTTAACACCACGAGGGTAGTTATGTGTCCAACCAATTTGGGGCAGTATTTTACCCAATGGTGGAAACATATTGTTCAGTAAGGTAAAAAACAAAAAATGATAAGCAGCAATTACTTTAGAATGGGCAAAAATTTCATCACACTGGATAAATAAATATGCCCAAAGAAAAGCCTAATGTTGGCTGGACACATAATTACCCTCATGGAGCACTTTTACCCAATATTCTTTTAGAGTCAATTTCGAGATCTGAGATAATTATATGAATTATAGTTGGATATCGTCATCATGACTTAGATCTTCGTTCTTGTCAGCGATTCGCCTGCTGATTTATTATTAAAAAAAAGTACAAACAGGTGAGCGGACTGAGATATCAGAATACGAAATACAAATACAATCTCAATACCAGACTAAGCTGTCTCTTGATTTATAGACCTATTTGCTTTTAATCAAAATATAGATCTCTACAAATAACTGTGTACATTAACCATGTGTATGGTAAAGAAGATTAAACAATACTAATGTGACCTGGCCCCCGTAACACGAAGGATAGTGATTAATCGCTAATTTGATAGAACAATTCTGAATGGTTCCTCATCAGTCTACTGAGCACAATGCAACGATGATCTTGATAGATCGTTTCATTTTGCGATTTATCGCAAACCTTTGTTTTACCGGCCGGGCCATGCAGTTAAGGGGCCAGTTGCAGATTGAGTTGCGTTTAGAGCTAAAAATTTTTTTTTTAAAGATCACTTTAGTTCCTAATACTCGCATTTCATTGGCCGAAAATCAATCGCTAGTCTCTAATATTCGCTCTTCGTTGGTTGAAAATCGATTGCTAGTCCCTAATATTTTGCTCTTTAGTGGTTGAAAATCAATCGCTTGTCTCTAATATTTGCTCTTTATTGGTTGAAAATCAATTGCTAATCCCTATTACTCGCTTTTCATTGGTTGAAAATCAATCGCTTGCTCTATTACTTTCTGTTCATTGGTTGAAGATAAATTTTCGATTGAATATTGGAGTTGCGTTTGATCGAATCTATTTCTTGCAACAGACACCTGGACATTTAACTGCCGTTTTCAATTTATTAAGGCTTCATCGTAATATCTTCCAACAGAAGCTTATCTTAATGGTTCCGAATGATGATGAACAGCATGCTGGATTTTGATACACTTAATATTAATATTTACATAATGAATATTGTTTTCAAACTTTAAACAAAAGTTGGGTTGTCATTTTTTTCATATAATCTGTTTATAATGACAATCCTTCTCCTGCAAACTGTAAATGTTTATTTTTCTTTGTTGGTAGTAGATCATATTTGTTTAGAATGACTTTTTTTATTTTGTTTTTTTCTTTATGACTAATACCAAAATCAATTACTGATATATTGTGTTTGTTACGTTATAAAAATTCTATATCATTGTTATGAATACAGAAGAAAAAAAATCAAATCAAAAGTAATTATCCTAATATCATTACATAATTAAAAAGTAATTTAGTTGTTGCGCCCCTCCCTCTTTAGAAGTGAATTTCTTGAGTGAAGCCCTTTTTTCTTATCAATTTTAGAGTAAAGAAACAGCTGCTGTTTTCCAGCGAATGACCTTTTCCTCCATTTTGTATGCCACCCCTTCTGAAATCCAAATGCAGTACTGCCCCTACAGGCAAGGATCAGTGACTTACTAAATGAAAATGGTTTTAAGCCTATTATGATAAAGCGGGCCAATGCAATATGAAGGTATACAGTTGACCTAAGTTTGTTAGCAAATATAGGATAATTCTTCATGCATTCATAACTCAAATTAAACTTTAACTAGATTAATGTATCCATTAAACAAAACAAAAAATAACAAGTGAAGACCTTTACAATATTCATGTACATTTATTTGCTTGAAAACAAGAAATAAACTCGTCCCACGATGAAAAATGAAGATGCCTAACTTCCACACATGACATAATGCGATGAAAGCAGTTAAATTAAAGAATACCACAGGACACCAAGTTATTTATTGAGCTTTCGTGTTTCAGCAAACAACTTGGTTTCCTGCGTTATTCTTTGTGATTTTGACTGCTTTTATCGCACTACACAGCAAAAACTATGGTGTTAACCGGTGTACATAGAGGACCACACCAGTGATTTTACATCGGTGTTAAACTGGTGGTGTTAGTTTTACACCTATAGGTGTTATTACAACAACTTTGTTACATTTACACTATTTGGTGTTAAGTTCAATCTTTAGGGTGTAATTTTAACACCTCAGGGTGTGGTCCTCTATTAACACCAATTGGTGTCAGTTTAAACACCACAGTTTTTACAGTGTATGTTCAGCAATCTCAACTCAATTAGAGCCTCTGGTAGAAGTACACTTGTCATCACGGAATATAACATGTATAAGAGCATATGTGAAAGACTTGAAAGTGAAAAGACTTGCCTTTTTGTAATAAAACAAATAATGCATTGCAATATCCAAAGTTTGTAAGGCAGGCCGGGTACTAGGACAACAATACTAATAGAAGTACACTTAGTTTATTCATTCTTCAAAATTATAGTCTATGAAGTGAATATCATGAATATTGATTTCATCAGTAATTGTTGCTACAGAATTAGCAGTAGAAATTTTTTTCGTTATCACCGATTACATCATTACTATTACAATAATCATAATATCATGATTGTTTTACTTTTCCATTAATGTCATCAATACGAATATAGATATTGCACAAGCCTTCGAGTTTTATGTTCACAACAGATTAACTTTTGGGGGACATCAATTTTAGCTATCAAAATAAACGCAGACATTACAGTTACGTGCTATAAGGCAAGGATTCTGAAGATTTTTTCATTGTCATATTATTTTCCTGATTACCATCAATATCTAGGTTTTGTACACAGCAAATAGCAAATGTTCTAATTGTTTAATTTGACAAAGTGTCGTATTCGGGGAAAGAGCGACAGGTCAACGGTCATGTAATGCTTCTTATTCGGTTACATAATAACAATCTTCAATAAAAGAAGCCATAGACATTTTAAAAGATGATATTGTCAACGCGCAATAGTTCTGAAAATACACCATCGCTAAAAATGACAAATTATAGACCAACGTGAATGATACATCGATCCACAATGGAGGGCTATTAGACTGTTTATAACAATACATGTACGGTATAACATTTAATTGCTAATCGTTTCTCTGATGCTATTCCACATCTAAAAAAAACGTTTTGGAATTGAAACATTTGTGATTTCTTTAGGGTGCACTAGCTCAATTATGTTTGCTCCTACCAAAATGATTTTGAAATATGATTGGAATATTATGGTGTTGCTATCATATCTGATTTTGATTCCATATATACACAGCAACATTTTTTTATTAAATTGAATTCATGTTGTTAACAAGCATCCAAATACAATGCTAATGACTGGTCATATTTTGATTGGTGATAGAAAAATTAGTCTTTGTCAAAACAAGACCAAAATGAGGCATCACACGATAGGCAATGCATAACTCACGAATGATTACGCGAAACACCAACAAGATCATAACATACGTTAATAATAATAATAGGCATTTATAGCGCCATCTATCTAGAAATATTCTATTCCGAGGCGCACAAGAAGTTAAATACCATTGTTAATGTCGTGATCAAAAGCATAGATACAGAACATTAACAAAGCATTGATTACACTGCGTTAGAAAAAAAAGTAACGATGCCTTTTTTCAGCCATAATCCAAGCTATTTCGAAATGGAAGTTGATCTTTCTAGATTTAATACACGTTATAATAAAAAAAACAAATTGATCATATAAATGACTTGTAAGCTATTGGACATAATGATCAATGTAAAATCAATCATTTTTTAAACAAACTAATCCTATTTTATTTAACCGTTTTCTCCGTACATATATCATCTCCTCCTCCCCCATCCTTCTTCTTCTTGTTCTTCCTTTTTTCTCTTCTCCTTCTTCTTCTTCTCCTCCTTCTCGTTCTTCTTGTTATTCTTCTTCCTCTTTCGAGTTTTCGCCCCTTGTGCAAAACTTAACGGAGAGGACAGTCTTCACTTATGTTTGTCAAATGCAAAAACGGAAAGGGTTATCAGAAGAGGTGTCCAATATACCAGTCAGTGTCTTTAAATAATTTACCCAAAAATGATATCTGTACATTCTTTACATTTTGAAAGACAAGCTGTACCAACATAACAAAACATAATACGATACATATATATTTTGTGTGTGTAAAAAAAAAAATTGACACCTCACAAATCTCCGATTTAGGGGGAAATATGGAATGAACACATAATAATTATTTATGGCCTGAGAAAGTATGTTCTCCCAAATAATTTGATACCATATTTATTTGGTATATGTTCTAACGCTTGGATGATCAGGAGGTAATCTTTGCATTGATGTAGATTTTGATTTGCGCCAAAGGCATGGCTGCAGAATGGAGTCAGATGTCAACGAAGTCACAATCATACATGTACAAGAATTGCGTTAAAATCCTTTTTAAACAGTAATTTCATTATTTCCAGTAATTTACATTATTGTTTAATAAACACTTTTTAGAATCATTTTTAAAGTTAATTTCATTGGAAAGGAATGGGCAAATACGTTTACTACTTCATGTAGGATTATGACATCATTTGCATCTGGGGTTCATTCATTATAGTTATGAATATTTTGGCGCAAATCAAAATTTACATTACTGCAAAGAATACCACCTGATCATCCAAGCTTAAGTGTTCAAACTATTGCATCGATTGAACATATTCTTAATCGAAGCAGATGGACCATAACAAAGAAATATTTGCCCCAAACTTACTGCAGGATTACGGAAAATAATAAACTCAATATATAATGCCCCCGGGGTGCGGGGGGCTAACACATGACAAAAAAATTGTTTTTAAGCTAAAATCATAAAAAATTCAGAAATTCCGTCTTTATCGGGACTGTCACTGCTTTGGTTCAAAAAGGTCAACATAAGGAGTCAACGTGCCGTCAATAAAATCGAGAACCTTGAAAGTAGCATTACTGGAAATTTCGTCAGGAAGGACAGCCCCCTCCCCCACCAAAAAAGTGAAAGTTCACTCACATTTTCTGGAAACACTTGCATAAAAATACTTGCTTACTTAACCCTAAAAGAGCCGGGTTATTTGGACCAATCTCACAGCCGAGGGATGGGGGATTCCCATCCCCCCCCTCGAGATCTCGGCCGTCGATCGCACGAACGCCGCGAAAATTTGCAGAGGTAGTGTGCGATAAAATCTACAAGGCTGTATGATTAATTTTCTGCAAAAACAAGATTTTTATCTAATGAATTAATTATGCTAATTTATGCATAAAATAAAACATTTGCTGTAAGTTATTATGGACCCAAAATTGCCATTTTTTATTCACAGGCTCTTTGTAGGATTGTGATCAAATATACATTAAAAAAATGGTATCGCAATTGTTTTTCTTATGTATTTTATTGTTTGTTTTAATTTCTTATGTATTTCTTAGTTGTTTCTTACTTTGTTGCAGAGTTAATTCTGATCATGAACAAGACAAAAGAAATTAATTTTAATCAGTAAAAGTAAAAATAATGATACATTTATGAATTTTGGTTTAATACACAATTTACATTGGATTTGTACATGAATTCACGTTTTTTAGCAGTTTTTGGTCTGACATGCACTTACATAATGTTGCGTAATTGCGTAATTTTTTTGCTTACCCGGGCATATCAAATTTGGTCTCAAAAGTTGCGCGAGACCTTAAAGTAAAAAGTCAGCGAGTGGCGCGGTCAAAAAATTCGCACGGCGGATTAATCGAGAAAAATGTTGAGGGGCGGATTCCGACCCCGGGCCTTTTAGGGTTAAAAAATTCATCGCCGTTTCCGGCGGAAGCACGTCCCAGACACTAATTATACATAAATAGATAACGATCAAAATGCAGGCGGGAGGGCGTCTCTCCTGGCACCTAGCGACGCACATTTACAAGCTATGGCAGAAACCTCTCCCCAAGTTCATTTTTCTAACGGGATTTGGGGGCAGAATCAGGAAATTTGCAAAGAAATTTCCGGCCTGAAAGAGTAAACTTCACCAGTGTGAACGGTCTCGTGTATGTTTGTGCGTTTTAATGAAATAAAACTATGGCCCCTAATAATGCATCCTGCCCATTTCTGCTGTCATATTTACGCATTGTGAATGTTCCATGAACCCTATCGCATGACGTAAAAGATGTTTACCATTATTATGAAAAGTAAAGCACTAAGACCATCATTTTATATATAACAACAATGATTTTGCTGTTATTTAGCACCTCTACTATCACATTTTGCACACACACGCACACATTGATTTGCTAGCTACATGGTCCAACATTCATATGTAATATGCCAAGTGTATGGAGCTGTACTAAAAGGCTAAATTCCTTGTCCATCGAATGCACCGAATTTGCATCCGATACAGACAGATCATCAAAGTAATGGTAAGGAACATCTGTCTTGTTGTTGCTATACCGGAAGGAGAAAGGCCAAAACCCGTAGAGTTGTACCTCGTCGCAGAGTTGCAGAGCAGTTGTAACTAAATAAAAGCCTGAAGCAAAAAACATGAGCAGCATTTATTCATATTCATATCACATTTCATTTTTATAACGAATGTAAATGAGAGCTCCTGTGATTCTTCATGGGGTGCTCGATGCAAAAATGATTTAAAGTAGGTACATTACACAAGATAACAGATGAAATTTCATGGATATGTAAATTGAGGGAGCCGAAGATGTCACGTGACTCACGTCCATTATCCACTTTTATTATAAGACAAGTTCACTCCAACAGAAAGTTTATCTCAATAAAACTTAAAAGAGAAAAATCCAACAAGCCTAACACTGAAAATTTTATCAAAATCGGAGGTAAAATACGAAAGTTATGACCATTTTAAGGTAAAAAAATAAAGAATGTTTATGAGTGCAATGGACAGAATACTTCATGGAGCAAAAGATGAAATGGCCGAGTTGAATGGATCATAATCCATTAATAATAATAATAACAACGCGTTAATAATAATAACAACGCGCCTCGGAATAGAATATTTCTAGATAGATGGCGCTATATAAATGCCTATTATTATCATAATTATTATTCTCTCACCGAATGAAGTATCCTGTCCATTGCACAAGTGAAAAAAAATCATTAGTTGGTTTATATGACACCTAAAAATTGTTTTTTATATGAAATTTATATTTTCTCCTCATTGTCTAGTGAACAACGATTAATTATTCACCGAACATGTGTAATTACCATTGTTAAGTTAAGTTTACCCCTATTGTCAAATGTGTAAAAAATGAAATATTGTTTAATTCAAGCAATAAAAGACACAACAAATAGTGAGGGACGTCATTGACTGTCTCATTTGCACGTCACTGAGTTGTGCATATCACTGTTTTGTGAAAAATAAGCGAAACTTTAAAATAACATGACTTTCTTATTTTACATCCGATTTTGATGAAATTTTTTAACGTTATGCTTGTTTCATTTTTCTCTATTTATTCAAATTAATATGCCTGTCGTGGACTTGACCTTAAAAATTGTAGGCCTAAACATTTCATACATACACATTTTCCGCGTATAACGAACTATTAAATGTTGCAGCATTGGACACCCTGTATGAATAGTCATCTGATGTACGTTATTAAAGCAGAACATTTGAATAATTATTGAAACCATTATATTACATTAGACTGCATATAGTTTGAAGATGAATATACCCAAATACCCAAGCGCGGTTTTTTTTTTGGGGGGTGAGCTTTGGGGACTGAAGCCCCCCCCCCTCCCAAAAAATAATAATGAATAAATAAATAAATAAATAAATAAATAATAATATTAATAACAATATATAAAATATTAAAAAAATAAAATCGGTCGCTCCAAGCTCCATCGCAAATATTAGGCCTAGTATATAGCAAATCAATCATTTCACTGATCCCTGTAAAACGATAGAATGCCTAACACCCCCCTCCTTAAATTGGCTCCTGACTTCACCCAATACGAATGCTAATGCCTTTAAATTCAATTTTCCTAATCTTGGTCAAAAGCACAAACTCTCTCTCCTTCCATCTTTCCTTTCATCTTTTATTAAGATAGAGAGGGGAGGGGAGGAGAAAGAGAGAGAGTTAGAGCAAAGAAATATCAACTCTCTTTCTTCTTCACTCTCTCTTCCTCTCGGGCCGATTGCACGAAAGGGTCTTTGCAAGGACCGTCTTTCGTGTCGCCCATCTTTTATGATGCGCCATGTAAAACGCATTTTAAATAAATCATCTGCAAACATATTTCATTCGTCCGTTGAATTAAACAAAATATTTGTTTATAAAATGATGTGATATATCATGAAATCGTGTAAAATTTGATTTAAAAGCAAACTAACGAATCTTATTCTTTATCATAAATTTCAGAAACACCCCGCCTATAGCGTATCATAAAGATGGGCGACACGAAAGACGGTCCTTGGAAAGACCCTTCCGTGCAATCGGCCCCTCTATCTACCATACCTGTTGATAGTCTTTGATTAAGTTCCCTCTCTCCCCAGAAGTCAATAACAGATTTCTGGTGTGCTGGGTTTCCGCATACCATCTTAGGTTTGGGTTTATTGAACTTGGCAATAGCTCTGAAAGCTACGGAGAGAAATCCAGAGAAGCCATAACAAGGAACCCATAAACAACCCTCATACTGCGAGAGAGCTTCCTGGTATTTCTTTAGGCTTTGTGCATTTTTCAGGCTTTGGAAACTGTGAGAATGGACAGAACAAACGAGAGATATAATTGTAATCATTAAGAATGGTGAAAACAAGTACTATTCATTCATCAGTTAGATCATTGGTTTTATTCAGTGAGTTGGTATAGTTGTAAATAAGCTATAGGTAGTAAGCAGTTAGAAGGTGGTGAAACAAAGAGGTTGGGAGGAGGAGGTGCTATTTAAAACATGTTAATTTTTGTTATTATGGTAAATTGCCAATTCGTCTACTGCCAACTCGTCCACTCACCACATGGTCTACTTTTATTTAGTCTAATGCCATTCCGTCCATCAACATTTCGTTTTACAACCATTTACCCCATTAACCATTTGGTCCAATCATCACTTCGTCTAATCACCATTTCGTCTCAAAACCAGTTGGTCTAATATCCATTTCATTTTCATTCATTTTGCACAAGTACACCATGTGGTGAGTTGACGAACTGATGGTAGACCGAATGATAGTAGACGAGTTGGCAATTGGACGAATTGGCTGGCATTAGACGAACTGGAAATAAAACGTTAACATTATAACCATTTTTATTATCATTTTATTATGCAATTTACATTTGACTAATAGCATTGCAACATTTTAGTGATTATATGATGTTGTTATTGTTGCAGTGTTGACTGTGAAGATTAATAAAACACTCAAATATCATGATTTTAAAATAAAATGAAATATTTGTAGAACGACGAACAGATAAGACAAGGGGAGAAGAATGGGGGTAAACTTCATAAAAGAAATGATTAGCCAACTTACATAATCACAGGACTACTGTTACAAAATTTAACTATATAGGATTCAATGTTAAATAAACAGCTGACATATAGCGTCTTGAGATGTTTATTGGGTTGAATATTATTGTTCTTTCCTTACTTTCGAAAAATCATGCTAGGGTTCATTGTAGTAAAATTACTCTTGCTTCCAGCATCTTCCTTGAAAGGGGCTAGAGGGGCCAGGTTGCACCTAAAAGACACAAACACAAAAACAAGGTTGATTACTCTCAGGCTTATGGCATTAATAAAAAAACGTGAATAAATAGCCAACCTTTTAATATGATAACATACATACAAACATGCATACACCCGTACATATATACACACATACAATGTACATGTATACACCAAACCATTTATATAGCGCTTTTTTTTAATCAAAAATGCTTAATGTGATTTGTAAACAATTTTTTTGCATAACTTTTATGGGTTTTACGTATTTAAGATCACATGCTCGATCTGTAATGAAAAACATACGTCAGAAAAAAATGGGACCAGTGGGATTCGAACCTGCCATCTACTGCTTGCTTGGTTATTGCACATCGAAGCGGGAGTTCTTTTGAAGTTTTGAACTGAAAATGGGACATTCCATTCACCTATTTAATCATGAAAAGTATGGGTTTTTGCTACCGAAATGATGCGAGCGCGAAGCGCGAGCTGAAAGTTTTTATATTCCAATCTGAAAAGGGGACATTTTAAGTACGATTTTAAATAAAGAACGAGTTGTGTATAAATCTCGCTTGCTCATTTCTGTGTAAACTTACAATTTCATTTTATATTTTGCACATGCGGAATTATTGGGGGGGGGGGGCAAAACAATATGTTTGCCCCCCCCCAAAAAAAAAAAAAACATATATATATATTTTTTTTTTCGTTGGTGGAGCGATCGCCCCCCCCCCTCCCCAGGATCGACGCCTCTGATAGCTGACCTTTCATTGGAGTTAACTTTATGAATTTGTAAACGGAAGGGTCTTTTATAAAATTGTATATAATCATAGAACATCTGGCCCCCTAAAGTAACCAACACTATCCAAATTTGCAAGGCAGTGTTGGTTGCACAACAGATGGCCATTCTGAAGTCAGGTTTAAAGTTGAGGTTTAAGTATATGAAGCCAAAAGTATCAACATTTTTATGAAGTTGTATGTTGTTTGCTTTGCTCTTTCCTGATTCATCGATGGTGAAGACAACCATCTTTTTATGCTTCCTAGACAACTATGAATGATTTAAGAGCTAAATGAACTGAAATATGATATCTGTACCGTTAGTGATTTATGTAACAATCGGCTATTCATACTTAAACCACAACTTTAAACCTGAGTTTAAGTTAAACCCGACTCCAGAATATGGACCATGGAGTCTATGAACACATCCGAACTTTTGACAAAATCGGTCAGTACAAATGGTTTGTGATTCGATCGAATCAAGAGCTGAGCTTATATGATGTCTGAAATACAATACTTACCTGAACACGTAGTCGTGTTTATCGATCTGTTGACCACAGTGACTGTTCAGCATTGAACCGCTGTTTCCGATAACTGCACACGAAGAATATCTGCCTACCTGTGGGGCTAGCGGATCGCTCTGAAATTTCGTTTGAGTCATTTCAAATGCATGGATAAGAGAAGAGAGAAAACGAGATGTAATTATGAAGTATGATATATCGAAGCTTTAAAGTGCCGTTTACCTGACGAACGTTGTATAATTATTTGAAGTGTTAAGTCGCATTAATCATGTTAATACTCTTATGTCGTCTTGTACTAAAAGTATACATTTCGACATGATGACGACATGTTCTCAATGTGCAAAAACCCATATATGCGATTGAAAAAAAAATCGCATGAATATTTTATGTGTGTCAACAAAGTGTTAATACTTAATGATCAAATTTAGAAAATGAACTCACCTTGGGAAGGTACTTGTTGTAAACATCTCGTGTCATTTTTTTCTCCTTTCCTTGAAACACGAACTTCACAACTTGTCCAATTTTAACATTCTTTTGATGCAGAATAATTTTCGATTTGTCTTCAAGTTCCGAGCGATAATTTGCGAGCTCTTGTCTATAGGAAGAGATTAAAAAGACGGATGATTATCTTAGGAATGTTTATAGGACTGTTCGGTCTTCACTTTGACAGGGCTCAGTAGCCTTTTGATGAAGAACTGAACCCAATAAAAATGAAGAAGAAGAAGAAATAAAAAAAGAAGAAGGTTCACAACATAGACCATACACTTAGCTTAGGGGACGCGCTTTTACGAAAATAGCGTGATAGCGCGCTGAGACGTGTGGGCGAACGCCATTATTAATTGTATTTCATTGCAGAGATATAAATTACCCCTCTTACATGTGTAAGTCAATGAGTGGTATGGCAAACTTAAAGGACAAGTCCACCCCAACAAAAACTTGATTTGAATAGAAAGAGAAAAATTCAACAAGCATAACACTGAAAATTTCATCAAAATCGGATGTAAAATAAAAAAGTTATGGCATTTTAAAGTTTCGCTTATTTTCTACAAAATAGTTATATAAACGAGCCAGTTACATCCAAATGAGAGAGTTGATGACATCACTCACTCACTATTTATTTTGTATTTTATTATATGAAATATGAAATATATTTATTTTCTCGTCATTGTCATGTGAAATTAAGTTTCATTTCTCCCTGAACACGTGGAATTCCATTATTTTATCATTTTGTGCTTCAAGCAAGGAGGTCCTAATCGTCAAATTCGTAAAAATTGAAATATTGTATAATTCAAACAATAAAAAACAAAAGAAATAGTGAGTAAGTGACATCATCGACTCTCTCATTTGGATGTAACTGGCTCGTTCGTATAACTATTTTGTTGAAAATAAGCGAAACTTTGAAATGCCATAATTTTCTTATTTTACATCCGATTTTGATGAAATCTTCAGCATTGTGCTTGTCTGATTTTTCTCTATTGATTCAAATCAACATTTCTCTGAGGTGGACTTGACCTTTAACAATCAGGTGAGCAATGTCCACCGAAGCTCGTTTTTTGGGGGGGATTGCTTGTCTTGTCTTCCAATTGTCTTGAAGATGAAACATTGTAAGAGTATAACTGACGTAATAATAGCATGGTATATAGTCAAATATAACGTTGAATATGATGAGTCATTTCATTTAATGACGGCATATATTGTACACACCCTTTGGTCCTAAAATCACTGCTCATATTCATATCAGTAGTGAAACTGATGAAGATGGTTAACGCAAACCAATGTCAGATTCATCTTGTATTTCAATTTCGAGGTTGCCAAGGCTACCTGTATATATCGAGATAAACATAATTCTAATATAATTATCGCCAATGGCGATAATTAGATTTTTTGTATTTCATTCTTACTGCTTTGCATAGGTTCATTCCTATTTTCAAAAATTGAGGGGTACAAAGGTTATTTCATCAGTCCAGGAATATTTTCATCATTGTCTTCAATATTTTTTTTTTTTCATTTCACAGAATCGTTAGTGGAAGGAACATGAGAACCAACATTAAACCAGTAACACCACATACGGGTAGCAATAGTGGTTCCTAGAACGGCCATTTTAAATGATATTGTGTAATGACCAACCTTCAATCTGTGCAGATAGCTAATTACCATCCCCTGTTCAATTCTTTTTTGGTTAAATGCAATTTAAAAGATCAAAAATAAGAAATAAAACATTTAACAAGTGCACAACTAGTTACCAATAATGTATATAACAGTTCCATTTATTTGAATTTGAAAGCATGAAGAGCATTGCACATTAAATGCCTTGCTCACGGACATACGTGCCGCGGTCGGGGATCGATCCCCGGACTTTCCATGTCATAGCCAGGCGCACCGCGGCACCTCCACATTTAAAAGATTTAGAATTTTAGACATTGGATCAGGGCCTTGACTTGGAAAGCCCATGCCTTAAATACTACAAATTAACAGATGGATTCGGAGGCGCTTAGTTTTCTTACCGACATACTAAAAACAGTAATACCTCTAAATTTGTACAAAGCAAACATTTATATAGAATAAAGATACCACGAAGACATGCAAAACTTAACATTTCCTGATTATTCAGCTACACACTTTTCTCAAAGGATACGACTGAACACTTTCTGAGAGTGCTGAATCGTAAAAATATTAATTTCATGCAGGATTAGTGAAGACGTGGGCCGTTGCTTGGATACAAAGAAAGCCATCAACTAAAGCCCCCATATCCAGCCTTGTGACGCCATAATAAAATATATAAAAACGTGTGTTAAGAAGAAAAATTTAATCCGTACGCATTTTAGACATCGGCAAAGCCAGGAATTCATGAATACGAGATGGCACCTTTGACGTTGAAACTTCTTTAGAATTCAAATTAAGCGATGGGTGCCACCGTGGACCTACTCGTCAGAGTAGTACGTCAATGACAAAACAAATGGCATATCTAACTTTTAGGCAAGGAAAATTTTGTCTCGTTTACGTGACTTGATAACTCCGTTTACTTCTTTCTATCCATCTGCGTCTCAGAATAATTTACTAAATTTAGATACATGAAGATGGTGCGTTGCAACTGAGATGTTTATAATAATACTCGTCAAACTTTGAGATAACATTTTATGATCACTGCTTTATTATTATATATATATACATATACATGTATATATATATTATAAATTGATTGATACATCCTTCAGACCATGACATTTTTAGAAACTAGAATCTATCGTGTCGCAAATTTATTGCTCGCATTCGACGTAAATATAAACGCGTCGACGAGGTATTGGTGCACTGCAGAATGACAGTCCCGTGAAAAGGGGTCCTTTCAAAGCACCTTGCCAATCAGAGGTCTCAGATTGAGTTTCTACACACCTTAGAATGGCTGTCCTGGTTGAATTGGCTTTCCATTGTTGACGTAGTAAGTTCTCGAAAAGAAAAAGCTGCTGATCCCGTTCTTCTTGAAAGTTCCATAAAAGACCCGTCAGAGAATTATTCATACTAGCAAAGAGAGAGAGAGAGAACACATATTTTTACAGGCCAAGTACATTAAAACAAGAAGTTGGTTTGAATCAACAGAAAGAAAATAAAACCCATTACAAGGAGATTGAAAACTGATAATGGTTGTAATAAGAAAGTTATGACATGAGTGAAATGTGTATCACATGTGAACTGGTGACAGTGATCTGACGCAAATCAGGTTCAGACAGATGGGAATACACAGAAACTCAAAGGTTAAATACTTTTTTTTCAGTGGTCGCTAGGGGAGCATAAAAGTAGTTTTAAAGTAGATTCAAGTTTTCAGTAGTTGTGAAAGTAAAAACCTTAAAAGGATGGTCGGGGCTGAAAATATTAATATCTAAATAAATAGAGTATAATTCACAGAGCAAATGCTGAACATTTCACAAAATCGGATAAAAAATAACAAAGTTATTGAATTTTAAAGTTGATCAATATTTTGTGAAAACAGTTGTATGCACATCGTCATGAATATTCATTAGGTGGGCTGATGATGTCACATCTCCACTTTACCTATTCTTATGTTATTACATGAAATCATAATTGTTTCATTTTTCATACATGTGTAAATGATGTGTCCCCATTATGATGAAATAAGCTGAGGCAATAAAAAACTAATGCACTAAATCAGTTGTCAATCCAATTATTTTAGTTCTTGCTAGATGAAAAACTGAAAAAAAACACCCTAATTTCAAATGATATGATACAAAAGAACAAATGGGGATATGCGCCATCAGCCCACCTAATGAATATTCATAAAGACATGGCTAGAACTGTTTCAACGGAATAATGCAAATCTTTTAAATTCATTAACTTCGTTATTTGTTATCCTATTTTCATCAAATTTTCCGCATTTTACTTTGTGAAGTTGACTGTATTTGTTGAGATATAAATACCTCCAGTCCGGACCATCCCTTTAACAAACTGTATCGGCCGCACAGAAACGCTGTTAGCGTAACATTTCACTAACACTGCGCTAACAAAGGGCCCTGTTACAACCGGTAATCTCGCTGCGATGGCTATAATGCATTATTTACATCTGAGACCAACGCTTGATATCACAATCTTTATAGCATTAGCCATTAACAAATCAGCTCCTTACCACATAGAATTACCGCGCAGAATGCAGAGAAAGTTGTTGTTAGAGGATTAAAGTTAGGCAAAATCTATAATTTGTGCGTAGTCATGGTAGTGATCTAGATTTAACTTAAATTTAGTTTTGATTATTTGCACATCCAAGTTTAAAATCTTGTCTAGGAAAGGGTAAAGGAATGTAATTCATTATCATAGAGGCCTACAAAATTGATTTATTATTACATTCTAAACATGAAATGGCAGCAGGTAGTAAATATATATTTACTAATCTAATCTAAAAACTATCGAATAAGCTTTAAAAAGATTTTTTTAATTGCCTATCATGATATTACGATGGAGATTCTGTACAAAAAAAATGCAATCCCACTTTTCAACAGTTTCTTTTGTTTAAAAATGCTTTTCACAGACTTCACTCATCATGCTCATGATAGAGTATTTGCTAATGATGGCTATCATGCGATAAATTTCATCAGCTATTGTTCTTCTTTCTTATGTAGGGTCTATTCATAAAATAAATAAATGATTTATCTTGGAAGAAAAAAATCTTTGAAATGGATCATAAATCTTGGCACCAATCAACATTCCCCGCTATACCTATTCCTAAAGGGGTACTCCAGGCTGCAGAAAATAATACGGTTTGAACGATAAAGTGAGACAAACAAAACACTGACTAATTGATAAAAATTGGAAATGAGTACAAAAAATATGGTATCATAAAATTTTGCATTAGGCCCTATTTAGGTGAAATTTCTATTCATGTCTCCAGGAATATGCAATGAGGGTCTGTTGTATCATTCAAAATTAGGTTTATTTAATTTTTGTCCACACAAAATATTGATTCAAAGATAACTTTGTTACTCAGGCGACATACATACATTAGAGACAATAACGAGTTCATTTCAATAAAATCAGAAAAGGGGAAAGAGCTAGAGGATATGGCATTATCGTTCCATTTATTGCATATTCATGGCCAAATGCTGCTCAGTAATATCAGTTGCAAAATACAGTGTTAAATGTTTAATATTCAAGAATTTTGTTACTTTTTATCATATTTTGATGAAATTTTCAGCAATTTGCTTATCTAATTTTACTGAATTTATTCATATATTGTTGGGAACAAAATATCCCTTTAATTTGGTCGAGGTATATTTTAAATTACTTGGTATAAGAAAGGGAGACAAGTTTTAAAGAGAGAAATTATTCACTAACATCATCACTATTGGTGCCCTTGGCACTGTTAGTGATTTGTCTTGACATTAGCGCCACTGTTAGCTTCTGCTAAGCCTTTTATTGTTAGATCATTAGGAATTCGGCTTAGCTTCTGAGTTTATCGATACCGGTAGGCCTACTTTTAGTGATCTGTTAGTGAAAACAATTCGTCTATAGCGGTGGTCGCCCGTGAAAGGTGTGACTGGCATGGACTGGCCCTAATGTTAGCGTTCTGTTACGCTAACAACGCTTCTGTGCGGTATCCACTGTTCTTTAACATTGCCTCGTTGCCGTGAGAAACCATTATGTGCAGATACATTCGACCTCTGAAGATAAATAGTATTTTCAAATATTGACTAAATGAATACTGCCTCGTCAGTAGTCGAATTAGAATGATTCTGATGTGTTTTGGTTCGACTACATGAAGCATGTTGAGTAATCAATATCCAACCTACCGTCTGTTTAAAGTTAAAGGTAAAACAATAAAATCACAAATATCGTGGGGCGAAGTTGCTTCAATGCCATGATACCAGGTATGATTTTATACATAACGTCATATTCAAGCAGCTCCCATTTGTATCATGTAATATAACTTAAATAGAATGCGATTAAAAATGAAAATAATCAGGGCATTAATACATGATTAAGCACATTACTCCATACATCATAACAAAATATCATATCAGTCATCATATACCATGTAGATGGTAATATTTTGAATGTATGCAACTACTTCTAAGGCTGTTTGAATGGCATATAAATGTTAAAAATTAGCAAAGTCAAAAATCTGTTATATTCTTTAATGGATTTTCGAGAAAACCTTCTAAATTAACATTGTGTTTCTGTTCTAATTGAACCCATCTTGATGTCGTAGAAAACACCCAATTTCTAACCGTTGTTCAGCGATCAGCCATGGTAATACTTACATGGTTTTCCCCTTTTTCGGAACAAGGCGATGACTCTCTATTGTATTTTTCTCTGTTGTCTGGTTGTTCGCTGTTGTCTGGTTATTTTTTGAGGTGATATTCTGTCCATTCAATTGTACGGCATCAGACGATGGAGGTAGGTCGGCATGAAGGCATGAACTGTATTTGACAAAACATAACAAGTCGGAATAGTTAACCTTTTTTGCAAATCCCTGCCCTCCCCCCCACCCTGGCCGCCTATCCCTGATCTGCCTAATGTTCATTTCAATTCTGAATTACTTTATCTGTTCACGATTCTTTACAATGAATGCAATCATTGGACATTATACAACTCCCAAGAATGCTCTGTAATCTGATTGTTCAAAGTCGGACCACATGATATTCAGCAATTGCACTATTGCATCAAAATCGCACTATCCTGCACTCTGACGTCATACCAAATGTACTATCCTGCACTCTGACGTCAGAGTGCAGGATAGTGCGAGGTCTGGAATTATCTAGAATTTAGATAAAATATAGCATTTGGGGCAACTCAGTAACATGGGGGTTGTATAAAACAACCAATACACGCATTCTTGGACCTAAATAATGAACTCTGTGCTCGACTTGCGGACCTCGGTGCCGTATATCCATTGGCTCTTCTCGCACATCGTTCATTATTTCGTCCTGCATGCACGCGCTTATTACGTGCATTATTTGTATATTAAATCCCTGCCAACTTTATATTTTTTATCAATGACCAAAGGCATGGCTGGACACAGAATGTTCGTTCCGGGGGCAGACGCGTTAAAAGAAAATTAAGAAGTTTGAAAGCGAGGGAGCCAAACAAATTCAATTATGCAAAAAGAGCCAATAATGGCACTCATCATTTTACATTGGATACAATATCTCTTTTTTTTTCAGGTTTGGCAATAAGGAAACTTCACCAAAGTATAAGCATTGGTAAATCCGATGTGTTCAGGGAAGAATGGAACGTTTGTTTCGTATCATTAATGTAAATATTTTATATTTTCTTATGACAAGATAAAAAAAAAAAATTGAGATTGGGTTACGTCATTGGTTGTCTCATTTGCATATCGACCAAGATGAGCATGATGCCGATCCACAGCATTTGTGAGGTGCCATATTTCTGTTAAAACATTCATAGGCGCTGGCTCATCCAATTAAGCTAATTATTACACATCTGCTGAAAAAAGACCAATAGCGATATTAAGAAAAAAATCAAAGTGTCTTTATTATAATTATTATTTTACAGCCGAACTCGATCAAGTTTGAGTTTTAGCTTATTTCAATTTCTTTTTATTAATTGATAAGCTTCTTTTTTTGGGGGGGGGGTCAGTGTACTTACCAATTTATCTGCACTCCGTTCCCATCCATTGCTATGCTGTGGTGTTTTTCTCTTAGCAAGAGGTTTGCCGATGTACTAGATGAATTCCACAGGTATGTAGGCGATCTAAATGATGTCATCTGTGACGTCATCAGGCCGAAACACACAGAGGTAGCCAGGGCAAGAAGGAAACAGAAAACTTTTTTTCTGGTACATTTAATACTGAGAGCATCATACATCGTGCGTTGCAAGAACTGAATCGAACAAGAACAAAATATGATCAGACATGTTTTCATTAAGCATTGAGCATGCTATACTTCTGTACTACTCGACACATTACGCTATTGGTCACGGGGAATCCCATGATATAAGGACATCAAATCTATATTGTTTACATATTTGAATTGATTTGATTTGAAAGGGTTGTCATTGCAAGCGTACAAACACCAATACAAATGCACTACCCCTCAAGTTCATTCCTTCCCGAGTCATTTATTGAACCCTTGTCTTACTCTTGTAATGGAACGCTTATTTTCTAATCAGCATGCCACCAAATAGAAATCCGATTATATTTCTCACTGGAACGATTCTCCTTAAAGCTTGGTCCCACTGCACTTACGGATGCAGAGAGGATGTAAAACTGAAAAGAATCTTGCCATCCGTTGGAAAGCGTTATGTATCCGCTGTGTACTCTTTGCATATACGTGTTTCATACGGACTATATCCATCGAGCATCCGTCCACTGTGATTTCATTATTCGCCCATTTTGTCCATTGTCTGGAGCGGATGAAAATGGATGGAGCCACCCTGAAATTTTGCTTGTCCGCTGTATCCGTCATGAATACGTTTTGTGTCCGTCGGCCAGTGTGACCAGGCCTCAACATACGGATTGGGCTTCATTCTCATCAATGAGAAATACCCACGCCAATATACCGACGGCATTCTGTTAGAAAAATATAAAAGTCATTAACATATGTCGCCACCATGACAACGCAGTAAGTCTGTTCGACACACTCGGAAAATATTACCTATATAGTTCGCCTTCAACCAATCGAAGAGCCCACGCCACGTTTACTTTACAATTACTGCAAGGTACTGTCCAAAATGTGCAGGCAAGTCACGTTTTAATCCCGTCAGGTAAAGGTACACTGTCCACACATTAATATAAGATATTATAATTCATAAATTTCTTATTCTTTATGGTTTATGGTGACTAAAAGAAAATCTTCTATCAGAAGCGGGTGTGAATTAATTTGTTGATATACTAAAGGTTCGATAAAACCATTTTTATTTTGTTTATATAAAACGAAGGTTCATTTACATTTTTAATTTACGATGAAAAAGATCCATATTTTATTGTTCGAATAAAAAATCTGAATATATTGAAATATTCCGAAAAATTCGTTTCGCCCAACTGATCGCTGACCCGGAAAACACTGTGTCGCGTCAGATCGATGGATACTAAATAATGAACGCCATACAGGGTAGCAGCAACTCCTATTATGTTGGTCTAACGCGGTCGGGGTTTGAACCCCTGACCGCCCAGTTGTGATACAGACCGTCTACCAACAAAGCTAACACGCCGGTAATCCACACACGGGAAGCTGCTCGCATAATTCAAAAATAGCCCAGTGCCATTCATGACAAAACTGTTGAACTCGGAATAAATACCTATGTACAAGATCATAGGGCCCATATAATGTCTTTTAATTTGTGATGTTTATTTTAGATATGTATTCCGGAATAATGTATTCAGATATGACATGTACTTGATTTATCTTTTGTTTTTGTTTCAACTGTTTATATTATTTCTATTCTATCTGATAATTATTTAAAGACACACACATACACTTCAAATCTGAACACCTTCATATTATGTCTCCCTACCCTTCCTTCATAAATTTGTTAATTATATTTCTGTTTTTCATCATACGCTTTAAATCTAATATTCCGAATCTTATTCCAGCAATGCCGTGCCCCCATCTGTTTAATATCCGTACTAATGATTTGGTTTTATCCATCCTATGTAAATTTTAGTATCCACTTTTGTTTGTATAGTGTGTGTGTATGTGTCTGGATGCGGGGTGAGTGTGAGGGTGAGCGCATGCTTGGGTATGAATGTTTAATGATTGTGTCCTTGTGAATATTTTTTTCTTTTAAATTATTCTTTTTGATAATCAATATTCCTTTAAGTAATATGCAATGTACACTTTTATTGTAAATTCATGGCGCAATTTAGTTTTAAAAACTACCATGCCTGTATGTATTTTATATGTGATTTTGTATTAATAAAACCATTTATCTATCTATCTATAATGTGACGTCACAAATGATAAAAAACATATAATAACTTTTCAAATCTTAGATGGATTTCCCTGAACCATTCCCAATTATATTTTTTTAATAATTATTTTACAACAAACTTTTTGTAAAGTTTAACTTCCTCTTTAGAGTACATAATGCGATTGTTCAGATAATCACACTTGAAGTTTGTGCATATATACGCACTGATAAACTCCTGTTATTCTTATTCTAGGTTTGTTTTCTGATAAATGTTTGATGATAAATCATTAATTGTGTTGATGCTGCTATATGTTCTAGATCACATTGCACTTTGCTATATTCTGTATCATGGTACACCGGACTTTTCAGCATGAATGCCTCGATGCTCGCAAAAGGTAAGAACTTATAAAAGTTAGGCTTATCATAGACCTATCACAAATAGGTCAATGGGCTTATGTATATAGATCTATCAAGATCAAAACCATGTATACCTTACACGTTATGCCTCGCATAGCTGCAGTCCATCTATCTATCATGTCTTAGTACTGGTTTAACTTGAGTAGGTTGATACCATACCAGGGCCCCGTCTCACATTGTGATTGATCCGATCAATCGCAACTCTGGAAAGCCAGAGCCAACATATGAAATGCATGTTTGTTCCAAAAAGAATTTGATTTGAATGCATATTCATATGTTCATTTATTTTTTGACAATCAGGGACCTGTTGAGAAAGAGTTGCAATCAATCGCAACTATAAAAATCTCGCGCAACTTTATTTTCAACCAATCAACAGCGCGCATTTGGGACTTGCGATTGATTTTTTGACTTGCGTTTAAACGCAACTCTTTCTGCCACGGGCCCCAGGTGTGTTCTCCTTTGTTTAAAAAGTAAATTGCAAATTTCATGTAGAAAAAATTAAGACACTGATGGATCTCCATAGAGTTACGATTGACTGGATCAATCGTAACTCTTTCTAAGACGAGGTGCAGGACAGCAGACGGTACCTGGCGTCAGAAGCGCCCACGGGGTCCGTCCCTGATATTTAGCCAGGAAAGAAAGATGGACTGGGTCCATGCTTTCTCAAAGCTAAACCTTTTAA
This sequence comes from Lytechinus variegatus, assembly GCF_018143015.1. Lineage (NCBI taxonomy): Eukaryota > Metazoa > Echinodermata > Echinoidea > Temnopleuroida > Toxopneustidae > Lytechinus > Lytechinus variegatus. The sequence goes on from NC_054750.1 coordinate 673,337, forward strand.
AATGTGAAATGATTAACCACTTATTAATACTCAGTGTCCTGAAGTATTTGACCACAATGATATTCATTCCTTGGGAAAGACGGGGTTCGATGTCCTTTACTTGCATTATCTTTTCTGTGGTTACTTAATGAGAAAAAAATATATTTGAACAACATGAATAATGAGCTTGCAAAGTTGAAAATTAATAATATGAATCTAAACGTCAAGTCCATCCCAGAAAAATGTTGATTTGAATAAAAAGAGAATAATCAAACTAGCAAATGCTGAAAATTTCATTAAATCGGGTGTTATATAAGAAAGCTATGACATTTTATAGTATCGCTTATTTTTCACAAAACAGTTAAATGCAAAACTCAGTGACACGCAAATGAGAAAGTCGATGGTGTTCCTTACTCACTATCACCTTATACTGACTATTGATTTTGCTTTTTATTGCTTGAATAATACAACATTGAATTTCTACAGATGAGGACCAACATGACTGAACAAAATATAATGCTAATTCGACATGTTCATGGAGGAATTAATATATGTGTCACTTGACAATTAGGAGGATACTATAATGTTTCACATGTCATACAATAGAATACAAAAGAAATAGTGAGTGGATAACGTCACCAGTCTTCTCGTTTGCATACAGATCAGGATGTGCATATGACTATTTTGTTAATTTAAAGGAAAGGTTCACCTTGAGGGAAATTTTATTGTAAAAATATCAGAAAAAATAATAAAAAATAATGGCGAAAGATAATGGCTAAAGATTAAGAAAGCCTTTTGGAATTTTAAGTTTTGGATTTGTAACGTCATAGACGAGCGGCCGCCCCGTATGTTAATATGTAATACAAAATGCACGACTTTCATTCTTTAAATGGTACCAGATGGCTTATATTTGTTTTCTATTCATGATATGGTGTGAAAATGATTTATCTATTGATATACAAAAAATACAGTAAAACCATTTTCAATTTTCTGCGAAAATTACATTTCATCTATTTTTTCATAATTCGATATGTAGGAATGCTGCTCGCATATGACGTCACAAATCAAATAATTAAAATTCTAGCATTAATAACTTATTAATTCCTTGATTCATTTTTCTCAAACCTTCGGCATTATATTTCATTAATTTTCTGCCATTTTAAAAATACACTTTTTGTCAGGGTGAACTTCCCCTTAAAGGGAAACTTTAAAATGTTATCTTTCTCTTGTTATTCAAATTAACTTTTGGTTGGGTTGAACTTGTCCTTTAATAAAAACACATGGTGTGCATTGTGTGCGCATGTAACATGATATTTGTGATTGAGAGACTGATCAAACCGGGGATCAAACATTGTGACTAGATATAAAAGATAGAACGAGAAAAATGGAGAGCGCACATGAGTAGAAAAACCAAGTAAATGGATGAATGAAATGAATGAATGAATAAATAAATAAATAAATAAATAAATAAATGAATAAACAAATAAATAAATAAATAAAATATTCAATAGCACGCCAATTACTTTATCTAAATTCAAAACGCATATCATAGCGAGTATTTATTTGGCCCATCATCATGATCAAAGAATGAAAATGCTGCCTATAATGGTAAAATAACGGTCAGAAAACTAGTGCCAAGGGTGTCACAACAAGCCGGAAAATTTTATGAAAACACCAAAAGCTAAATGCTATGAAAAATTATATAAAAGAGGAACAGATTATTTATTTATTATTTATTCATTTATTTATTTGTCGTTTTATTTTAACAGGGTAGCCCTTTCAGTTACAAGAACTGCTCGATCAAGGGGCCCTGTATCAACAGGAATTAAAAACATGACAAAACAATATCACAAACGGAGAGAAAGGGATAACGTATTCCATATAAATTGATGGGGAAAACAGGCGTCACATAAATTGAGACAAACTGAACTATAGACAAAGACGCCCAACAATACGATCATTATGAACACTTTTCACTTGACATGTTTGATATCGTTTGGTCAGTGGCGTAGCAGGCGGGGGGGGGGGGGCAGGGAGGCAAGCTGTCCCCCTGACGAATTTCACCGGTAAAATACATGAAAGAAAGAAAGAAAAAAAGAAAGAAAGAAAGAAAGAAAGATAGAAAGAAAGAAAGAAAGAAAGAAAAAAGAATAAAGAGGAAAGGGAAAATGGAAAAGGAAAGGGAATTGGAAAAAAGGAAAGAAAGAAAGAACATAAATAGGGAAATTGAAAGTTAAGAGGGAAAAGAAAGGAAAAAAATAAATATGAGGAAGTACAAAATATCCTAAAATACTAATATATTAATTAGCATGATTACCAAGAGAGGGGTATTAAGACTCAATGGCACGGGCAAGAATGGCAGGGAAATGGGGGGGGGGGAGGCAAAGAGAAACGGGAAATAAAGGTAGAGCCAAAAGCTAAATTGGAAAATCAGAATATGAAGAAAAGGGAAAAGAAAAAAGAGAAGTACTTGATAAAGATGGGTTGTGTCTATTAAGAGCTTAATATTTTATGCAATAATGGTCGCAATCAGGACAAAAGTCCTTAACCAAGGGGTAGCCAAGGGCAAGTTATATGCCCCATATAATGTCCTATCCTAAGTAAAGCGTTTCGCTTGCAAGATTTACCGTAAAAGCATCTTAATGTTTACTTTGACCAAATGTCCAAAGCTACAATCATTTAAGTAGAATTTGATATCAAAATCATTTTAAAAAGCTCGCATCGCTCGCTGGCGAAATTTACAAACTTTTGCAAAATATATCGTTTATTATCCGCAACTGCGTTCAATTGAATGTGGTGTGTGTACCCGCGATTTGATAAACACGATAAAACAGTGGCCATCTGCAATGTTTAAAAATAACACTAGGTTCTGGGGGCTCCCCCCCCCCCAGACTAGGAGCGGCACCAAGGCGAGAAGCATGGGGGCATTTGCCCCCAGTGAGTCGGCCTGACCCCCGAAATTTTGAGAAAAAAATAAAAACAATGTATAGTAAATGTTGTCATAAGCATCCCACTAAAGCTTCAAAGTGCTCAAAAACAGCCTTTCTCATCTATTCGCTGTTAGCTCCCAACATTTTTTTTTTTTCAGGTCATTATATAAAATTAAAAATGTCGCTTGCACTACTCGCTCGCAGTAACTATTGACTGAGATACCTGTAAGTAAATTCACTTTACACATGGGGCTTAAAATTCCGACGTTCAAGTCATGCTTCTCGCGATTAGCATGATTAGAGTTTTCATTATTTGTTTTAAAGCGAGATACACACCCTACGTATTCATAATTTTCTTGAATATAATTTTTTCAGATCGCCCTACGCGCTCGCATCTATTATTTATGAATTAGGTAGCCATCAAGTTCATGATTACAAAAAGTGCGTATAATGTCCAGTCATCATCCCAGGATATCAACAATTTTAAGCTCGCCCTTCGGGCTCGCATTATTTATATGGTAAGATATCATCTTCATGACCCAATGCAAACAGCTAGTCCTAAATAGGTCCCTTTTCCTTTTTAGGGTCTACATAAAAAATATAGCTCGAGATTCTTGCTCGGTTTTAAGAAATAGGCAAAATATTTGTGTATTCCCTCCCCCGCCCCTAATATTATTTTGCCTCTCCCGAGTTAAAAATCCTGGTGCCGCACTTGCCCCAGACCCGAACTGCAAGGCACTGGCCCCCAAAATTTCTTACAACCGAGAAAAAAAAAAGATGAAAGGAAAGGAAAGAAAGGTTAAGGTACAATGTTATTTTCTAAATATCATGTCAAAATCAATCTCAAAGTTAAATTCTCATGAAAAGGTGTTTTTTTTCTCGCTGGCTTCGTTCGCTCGGGATTTATGTGGAGCAAATTTGCGCTGTGCGCACCATGCTGTGTCCACTCTTTTATTCATGCATTGAGCTTCGCCCTAAGGTCGTGCCACAATTATAAAAGAGCCTGTTCATACCATGATATGGCCAGGAAATTTTTGGCTATTGCCCCTCCTCCGGCCACCGACCCCTGTTACGCCCCTGCGTTTGACTAAGGGTGTGTCATTTTCGATAGCATGATAATAGTATTTGTAGGGAAATGTACTTGTCAACGTGCATGTGTGTATTATCAGATTAAAAAATACATTCTCTCAGACAGGGAATAACAATGTTTGATCATAATAATCAATTACTCAATAATTATCAGTCCTAAGGATACGGAGCAACGATTGGGCATCCCCAAGGGATTTACAGTAGCCTTTTATCAGCCTTTGTAAATTTGTTTTGTTATTTATTCTTTTTTTTTCTTGCTACGCTAGCAGAAGTCGGGATGGTTTAAGGCACTTGTTAACTGCAATCATTTTGCTGTTTGGAATCTACATGTAGATCTATGGTATGCCAATGAAGTAAACAGCACACACTTAAAAAGTCTATTAAAATATAAGTTCTTATCCCGAAAAAAAATAGTTTCCGTACAGTTCAATTCATTTATCATTTTTTGTATTCACCTGAACGCTCAGAACTTGAATTTGGGGCATATTCACGTGTACGCCCTCTATTGGTGGAAAGTAAAATTGCAAGAAAATTGTTATTTTTCTATCTCTATTTTTTATTCAGAAAACAATAATTTAAAGAATTTAATTTACTTTACAGCCAAGATATAGGATAAATACCTGTAATGGAAACTGACAGTGTCAAAAATCAAGCATTCCTCCACAATATCAAGAGAAAATAAGCCAAACATTGCCAACCTTATTTCACCACATAGGGAGTAGTGACAAAGAACAAGATTATATCATAACCTTGTTCATTGAATGAGTGGTTTAAGGCACCATCACTCTTTTATCTAGGAACTACAATCCTGAAATTCATCATGCAGCAAGGTGCCCAAAGAAGGTTATACCGCACATGCAGTATATTACCTGGCACGCTATCCTGTTAAAACTCTGTCACAGCCCCCAAATAGCTACAGAATTATACAAAATATTTAAGGAATGTGGACATTCTTATATCATCCTAATAAACACACAAAAAAGATGTTCATAGAAATGAGAAATGAAAAGTTTCCCTCCTCCCCCCAAAAAGATTCAAAACTCAATGACAGACAGGTGCGTTATATGCACACGAATGCAATGGGAATATCAAAACTTCTTGAATTTCGAATAGCAAATGCATATAGGCTCTACATCCCCGGTTGCCACATTTGCAATGAGTTTGTAGTAAAATATACTGACTCTTATGAGTGTGCCTTGTGTAATGCCTACAATCATTATACATTGATTATTATGTGCATACGAACGACGGGGGACGTCTGGATTGACTTGACCTGAATTCCCGGGGGGGGGCCACTTACATTGACGAGTGAATACCATGCGCGACCAAAAAACACGTAAAAAGGATGTCTTTTTCACGATAGGGCACGTTACGTACGTAACGTGATAAGGGTGTCAAAAACACAAAAATAATGAAAAAGGGTATCTATTTCGCTAGGAAAATTACGTGTTTAGGGCCATGTTTGCGGGGTTGATAAAACAAATCAAAATGTTTTATGAAGGATGTCCTTTTTGTCCCTACACTTCGTGTTTAGAGTCCGATTTGCGCGGGGTGTAGAAGCTGGGGTCGTACTAAACCAAATGAGGTAAAGCCGAAGACCGAAGGACCCGTAACAATAAAACATTCCTGTACTTGTTTAGGGGTTCATTTCAGGGAATATTTAATTGCCATGAGTATCGTTTTGTTTCCAATAATTGTCAAGGGTAGGGTTTCACACGCCAATACTTGTTAAGGGGCGCATTTTCAGAATATGGAAATTACGTGTTTAGGGTGCTTTTCGAGACCCCATGGTCGCGCATGGTATCCACTCGTCAATGGAAGTGGCCCCCCGGGCCTGAATTTGTAGCCAGTTCACCTGGTGCGATACTCTTTGACGAAAAGTGCACTGGTTTTAACGTGCATAATTATGTTGTGACTCTCCTCTACACGGGACCAACATTTGCCTCCTTTCCGATGGACGGAGTGTTTTTTAACTGCATTCACACCTGCACTGAATACAGTGGTGAAGCATGCTAACACACAACGCTATAGCATCAGATTTTTTGTTAGGCACGTTTCGGCATGAGCGGGTCTCGAACCCCTCACGTTGAGATCTACAATCTTATTCAAACGTGCGCTCTAACCGACTGAGCTTCGCTGCCTCCCGAATATTCCTTCTAATACACTCATGGCTATACATTATACAATTATGATGATGACTTTGGATAAAAAAACACGCGTCTAAATATATATTTTCAGGACAAATCTGCAGACTTGTGTTATTAAAGGACAAGTCCATCCCAACAAAAACTTATTAAAGAGAAAAATTCAACAAGCATAACACTGAAAAATTCATCAAAATCGGATGTAAAATAAGAGAGATATGACATTTCAAAGTTTCGCTTCATTTCACAAAACAGTTATAAGCACATCTCGGTCGGTATGCAAATGAGGAAACAGATGACATCACTCACTCACTATTTCTTTTGAATTTTATGTTATGAAATATTTTGATTTTCTTTGTCACATTGTCATGTCCCTGAACACGTGGAATTCCATTATTTTAACATTTCGTGCTTCGGGCAAGGAGGTCCTATTCATCAAATTCCTAAAAATTGAAATATTTCTTTTTTATTTTACATCCGATTTTGATGAAATTTTCAGCATTGTGCTTGTCTGATTTTTCTCTATTGATTCAAATCAACATTTTTCTGAGGTAGACATGACCTTTAATCTGCACACACACGCATTCATCAGCTCAAAGAAACCTACTAAGTAACCATGGTAACGTCTGGACTGACCTGTATGCCTAACGTCATCATCTGAAAGACGAGATCGGGGTTCGAACCTCTGCGCAGCATCAATGTTAAACTGTCACAAATACAGGCACATGCCAGAACGCCCTTTGAATGGTTGACCGGAATATAATGATACTGTGTCCGAGATGATAATGGGAAACATATACCGTGCAATGTGTATACACATCGGCGGATCCAGGGGGGGTGCGCAGGGTGCGCGCGCCCCCCCCCCCCCTAATATTTGAGCGGCGCCGAAGGCGCCGCTCAAAATAAAGAAAATAAAAAAAAAGTTAAAGAAAGAAAAGGCGCCGCTTGAAAAATTAAAAATAAAGGAAAGAAAGGGAAAAGGCGCTGCTTAAAAAAAATTATACACTGATATAACATTAGCAACAGTAAAGGAAAGACTATCCCCAGCAAAGCGTAATCATATCATCTTCCTTATTTTTTTCTTTTAACTACCCTTTTCCCAACAACTTCGCCGGTAGCAGTGCGCTGCCTGCATATAACTGGCGCCAATCAAGAATAATCAGCGCCACCTTAATCTAAATCGGCGCCGGACAAGAATAATCAGCGCTATTTAGTTATAAATCGGCGCCAGTCAAGAAAAATCGGCACTGCCAGAGTCTTAACCGGCGCCGATCAAGGATAATTAGCGCCACCTAAATCTAAATCGACGCTGGACAAGAACAATCGGCGTCATCTGGTTATAAATCGGCGCCGGTAAAGAAAAATCGGCGCTGCCTGAGTTCTTAACCGGCGCCGATCAAGGATAATCAGCGCCACCTATATCTAAATCGGGGCTGGTCAAGAATAATCAGCACCACCTGGTTAAAAATCGGCGCCAGTCAAGAATAATCGGCGCCTCCTGGTTCTAGATCGGCGCCAGTCGGTTATGGATTGCCGCTGCCTGAATCTTACGTAACGTCGGTAAAAATAATCAGTACTACTTGTTTAAATCGGCGCCGGTCAAGACAAATCGGCGCTGCCTTTGTCTTAACCGGCGCCACCTAAATTTAAATCGGCGCCGGTCAAGAATGATCAGCGTCCCCTGATTTCAATAAATAAGCGCCGGTAGAATAATGAAGAAGGGCCTATTGCTAACCAAATCTAGATCGGCGCCGCGGTCAAGAATGATCGTTTTGCCCTCCCCCAATAATTCTGCATGTGCAAAAACAATAAGATGGTAATGTTACACAGAAATCAGCAAACGAGATTGAGCTACACAACTCGTTCTTTATTAAAAATCATGCTCAAATTATCAGATTGGAACATAAAAATTTTCATTTCTGTAGCAAAACCCCATACTTTTCATGATTAAATAGGTGAATAGAATGTCCCGTTTTTAGTTCTGAACTTCAAAAGAACTCCCGCTTCGATTTGCAATAATCTTTTGTTGGATATAATCTTGTTCTTAATTAAAACGTACATTAAACTGTAATGTTTTCAGATCGAAATATCAAAATTTTAAGCTCGCGCTTCGCGCTCGCATTTTTTTTTAGATACCCATCTTAATCATTGGTACCAAGAATGCTTAGAATATCAAGCTTTCTGGTCAGAATATAAGTAAATTTCAGCTCGCCCTCGGCACTCGCATTATCTGTGTAGTGAGATATGTATCCTCATGAGGACAAACAGTCCTAAACAGGCACCTTTTTCCTGTTTTCAGGTCAGAAATATGTGTCTCTATCTCATGAGTCATGTATATCTATATGATATGAGTCATATATATATATATATATATATATATATGTATGTGTGTGTGTGTGCGTGTGCGTGATTTGACAGGGTCAGGCATTATCCCTTTTTCTTTTTCAACATTTTCTTTTATGGCGCCGGTGAAGTGCAAAAATATGTGCGCCGCTCGGCAGTGCGCCCCCCCCCCCTTTCGCCAAAAGCTGGATCCGCCTATGATACATGTATAGGGATGAGAAGGAATACGAATAAAGACAACAATATCCCCTCTTCGCTCCAACAGTTTCGTTGAAAGTCTGTATGCAAAGCTGTTATGCAAGAAAAGAAAGCGAAACCTTGTGGGATGTGTAATACCACGGAGGTTATAATGAATGGAGCGCTGTAAACTCATTTCTGAAAGAGCCCGGAATATATTTGGACCTCACTCACAGCCTGTGGGGGGATTCTGCTGCTCCCCCCCCCCCTTCCCTTTGATCGCGCTAGCGCCGCGAAAATTTGCACGGTGGTAGTGGGCAATAAAATCTACAAGGCTGTATGGTTAGTTTTTCTTGTAATAATGAAATTTTCATTTAATAAATCAATTACGTTTATTATGCATGAAATAAAACATTTGCTCTTATCAACTATCATACGGCTCCCAAACTGCTACTTTTTTTATTCACAGACTCTTTGTAGGATCCCGATCAAATGTACTTTAAAAAATATGTTATCGCAATTTTTCTTATGTATTTTATTGCTTTTATTTTAATATCTTATTCTCTGTTTTCGATTCTTTATTGTTTTTTTCGACGGAAATTGTTGCAGACTTAATTCTGATCATAAAGGTCAAGTCCACCCCATGGAAATGTTGATTTGAATAAATAGAGAAAAATAAAACTAGCAAAACGCTGAAAATTCCATCAAAATCGGTTGTGAAATAAGAAAGTTATGACATTTTAAAGTTTTGTTTATTTTTCACAAAACAGTGATATGTACAACTCAAATGACACATTCGATGATGTCCCTTACTCACTATTTTTTCTAATTGTTCGAATTATGCAATATTGCATTCTTTGATAGATTTGACAATAAGGACCAACTTTACTGAGTAATATAGTAATAATCAATGTTCATTCCACATGTTCAGGAAGGAATAAATCGCTGTTTCGCTCGACAATGAGGAGAAAAATATAATATTCCTTATTTCACATAATAAAAATACAAAAGAAATAGTGAGTAGATGACGTCATCAGTCTCCCCATTTGCATACTGGCCAGGATGTGCATAACCGTTTTGTGAAATTAAGCAAAACTTTAAAATGTCATAACTTTCTTATTTTACATCCGATTTTGATGGAATTTTCAGTGTTATGCTTGTTAGATTTTTCTTTTTAATTCAAATCAACTTTCTAGGGAGGACTTGTCCTTTAAACAAGACACAATTAATTAAGTTTAAACATTATAGTAGAAATAATGATGCATTTATGAGTTTTGGCTAAATACACAGTTTGCATTAATTCGTACATGAATTTACGTTTGTGAGCATATTTGGGTCTGACATGCACTTACGTAATATTACCCGGGCATCGCAAATTTGGTCTCAAAAGTTGTGCGAGATTTGAAAGTAAAAAGTCAGCGAGCGGCGCGACGGATTCATCGTTAAAAAAAAATGTAGAGGGGGGGGGGCGGAATCCGTCCCCTGGCCTTTAAGGGTCAAGCCAGGTTAGTGAGGTTACGTTATACCCAAACGAATTCTCCCGAATAAATTCGAACCAATCATGCCCGAATATGACCTGATTCAGATAATATGGGGAGCTCCCCGAATCAGATGCGAATAGGTTTCGAATCCACTGAATCCATGCGAGTCAGGCCATATTCTGTAAGAAATGAACAAAATGAAATGAAATGAAATGAACCGGTCCCAATTTATTCCGGAGAATTCGGTTATGGTGCAACTGGCTTTCAGCAGGGCTTGAATAATAATTCGAAAACAGATCGATGGACCAAGCCTCATGAGCACCTTATGCCGCAGTCATATTCGCCCTACGGCGGCCATGCGGCGAGTCGAAAACACCCGTTTTATCCATTTATATTCAAACCATGCACCTATATGTAGCTCGTACAAGAGTTAAAACGGCTGTTTTCGACTAGCCCTACTCCGCCGTAGGGCGAATGTGACTGGGGTTTTAATTAGTTGGAACTGCAATTTATATTCAATTCAATTCAAAGATCCTCTTTACTCGCATAAAATGCACATACACATAAAAATGTGTTTTCCAATTCACCAAACAAACAAATTCAATATATAAAAATTACACTTTAAAACATTTATTCAACAAAAAATAAGAAAGAAAGAAAGGAAGGAAGGAAGGAAGAAAGGAAGGAAGAAAGAAAGAAAGAAAGAAAGAAATAAAGAAAGAAAGACAGAAAGAAAGAAAGAAACGAAGGAAGGAAAAAGACCCGAGATGGGACCAGGAATTAATATACTTGTAAGCCCAAAAAGCCAATAAGTTTCAGTTAAACAAGAGACATCCCTTTCATCCCTCATTAAAATGAGCTCCCTAATTTGCCCAACCTTGCGATCCACATTATTATCTAACTTGCATTGAACCTTATTCCACTGCCTATTTACCTGTCTTGGGTGCATCGTATAGTTTAAAAACAGAGAATGAACCAAACTGACTCATTTTTGTTATATATGATACGGTAAAGTTATCAGCCTTAAGAGATGACGAGACAAAATTTAAGGATCTTCTATGAAACCACAATTTGATGCACTGAAAAGATAACTTTGTCACAAGGCCAGATTTGGTACTTGGTAGGAATCCTCCAAAAGACGCCATAAAGGTGTTTAAACTGGAGGTGTGTCGCGTACGGTCACCAAGGTTCCGATTTTATGGGGTTTTTTAGTGCTGACTTAAAGGTTGCTAAGGATGGTTGGGATATAACTGAGGAGGGGAGATGGTTCCAGTCTTTGACAGTCCTCGGAAAAAATGAGTTTGCATGTGTGTCTCTTCTGACATGTTTAATGTAGAATTGTTGATCATGACCCCGTCTTGCTCGATTTTCCTTCAGAGAGATGTATTCCTTGTAGTTGACGTCCATTAAACCGTGGATCATCGTGAATAAACTGGTAATTCGGGAACCCTGTCTTTCCTCTTGGAGGGGGATCCAACCCAAGGAGTCCTTCAGAGCAGTAACACTAGAGTCTTGCCATAAGTGTTGGTGGTGAACCTAGCTGCTGCATTCTGGACCCTTTCGAGATCTTTTATGTTTGTAGTTGTGTAGGGATCCCAAGCTGAAGACGCATAGTTAAGATGAGGCTTAACCAGCATAGTATACAGCTTCTCCTTTGTCTTAGATGAGGATTGGTAAAAGTTCCTTTTCAAGAAATTAAGGACTTTCATCGCCTTTTTTCTTGAATTCTCAACCTGTTTATTCCATCTCATGTTGTTCTGCAGGATGATACCCAAATATTTGCTGTGGGAGGTCTCCTCGAGGTCAGTTCCCATCATCTGGTAGGATGCTTTGACCGGATTTCTTGCTCTTGTGATCCGCATCGTTGTGCATTTTCTAGGGTTAAATGCCATTCCCCAGGTCTTAGCCCAGTCGACCAGAGTGTTGAGGTCTGTTTGTAACTGATCCACATCTTTAGATGATCTAATGGTATCGTAGACTAAGCAATCGTCCGCGAAGAGTCTGGTGGTACTCTTCACTCCATTCCCAATATCATTTATATGGAGAAGAAATAGATGGGGCCCGAGTAATGTGCCTTGCGGAGTTCCACTGAGTACAGGGACCAAGTTTGAGCATTCACCATTTACAATAACCCTCTGATATCTCTCCGTGAGGAAGGATGATATCCATTTCTTGGTCTTAGAGCGAATCCCATAGAAGTGAAATTTGGTAAGGAGGCTATGATGTGGCATGACATCAAAAGCTTTCGAAATATCCAAAATAGCTTCATCAGTTGTAAGTCCAATATCAATGTTCATGGTAATCAATCATGAGCTGTTAAGATAAGTTGAGTCTCACAAGATCTTGCCTTTCTAAAAGCGTGCTGATTTTCAGACAGTACGTATGTCCTAATTTGTTAAGTGAGCCATTAGGTTTGAATCAATTATATGTTCCAGTAACTTACAACAAACACTTGTCAACGAGACAGGGCGATAATTTGCTGGGTCCGTGGTCGACCCCTTTTATGGATAGGTGTGATATTTGCTTTTCTCCAATCCTCTGGGAGGTCGCCTGAGTCTAGAGACTGCTGGAACAAGTGTTGTAATACGGGAGCAACTTCATCTGCTGCCAACTTCATTTGACAGCAAACTTGATTTGGGATCTGGTCTGGTCCAATAGCTTTCGAGGTATCAATATTCCGCAGTAGTTTTCTTACTCCTTCAGTGTCGATGACGATAGGCGGCAACACAGGAAAAGGATTTCCGGGCATTTTTTAGTTAGGGCTTTGACTCTGACGATTGAAGACACTTTCAAACTGTCTTGACAGGGCACAAGCTTTGTCTTGATCCTTAGTGAAAAGTTGATCATTGACTTTCAAGGGCTGGATACCCACGTTATCTTTCCTTGTTGAACGTACATATCTCCAGAAATTTTTAACACTGGCATTATCAGTTAGGTCCTTAACATACTGCCTATGTGCAGACCGAATGGATTTGTCAGCTAACTTGCGAATCTGTATGAAGTTAATCCAGTATTGATGTGACTTAGATCGCTTAGCCTTAATGTAAGCCTTTTCCTTTTTGCTACATAGGCGCTTGAGTTTTCGCGTGAACCAAGGTTTGCGAATGTTATCCTTAACTGTCTTAGTAGGCACTGTGTCAGATACTATTGACTTCAGTGTGTCCCTAAACCATGACCAATTTTCCTCAACAGATTTCAGCTCGGGGTGTCTTTCAAAATAATCTCTACGCAGTTCCTGAGTTTTGGTTTTAAAGTCATCAGGAACTACACTCTTCCACAGAAAGATCTTTCGTGGCGGTTTCTTGGGAAGATTAGTGATAGTGCTGAACTTTGCTTTAACGGTGCAATGATCACTAAGACCCGCGACTGGCTTGACTTGTGTAATCATGGAAGGATGTGTTGTTAACAAAAGATCCAGTGTATTCTCGGTTCCATTCTGGTGGTGCCTTGTGGGAAAAGTCACCATCTGGGTCAAATGATTGTCGTCGATTAAGTTTAACAAGGACATTTGGAGGTTTCCTTTAGGTGACGTTACATCATCATCAGCAGTCCAAGTCAATCCTGGGACGTTAAAATCACCACCAAGGATAACATCTGGAGACCTGGTGCAACTGCTGATCTTAAATAAACTTTCTCTCAACCTGTTAATAGGGTTTATATTTTCTCCCGGTGGTCTATAAAATGCACCAATCAGGATAGTCTGGCCAGGGAGGGAGGCTTCACACCAGACAACTTCATTATCCTCATCTACAAGATCTTTCCTTTCAAAACATGGGACCTTTTTGTTGATGGCTACAAAGACTCCGCCTCCATTGGAGTTCCTATCTTTCCTAAATATATTAAAGTTACTTGAGAAGATTTCTGCTGAGTTAATGTCCTGTTCAAGCCAAGACTCTGTACCAAGTATAATATCTGGCTTCTCGGAATCAATAAATGCTGATAGTACCGCAGCCTTTCCCCTAACACTACGGCAGTTCATAACGGCAATGTTCAAAGAACGCATAGACGAAACAGACTTGGTCTTGTTTCGATATTTCTTAGCAACACAGTTTAACGGTGCAGCAGTTTCTCTATTATTGTTAGCGATCCATTTGCCCGAGGATTTAGTGATCTTAATTGGAGAAACTCGCTGCTGAATTTCTTTCTTGTTTACAATCCATTTGCCAGAGGAATTAGAAAGTTTAATCGGAGAAATTCGTCGTTGTACTACTTTCCGGCCATCTGATGAATCAACAATCTTCAGTGCTGGAACTTGTCTACGGTTTTCGAGATTACTAAACTTTGACTTGACCTTTAACTTACGGGAGCCCCGACTCGGACTAGAAGAGTGGATGGGTTTTAGATTTGCGTCCGCGTCAAAGTCGGGATATGAATTCTTTCCTACATCTAAATCCATATCATTCTCATCCAGGTATTGTAATGGGTTACAAAAATTATCTACGCAAGAATCAGAATCACTGTCATGCTCAGATCTACATGTAGACTAGTAATGTTTAGGTCATCGCAGACAGGGCATATCCAAGCCATGCTAGGGTGTTCAACATGCTGTAAAAAAAGTCTCATCTGAAGCACCTGAACACATGTTATAGAACCACCCGTTACATCCCGTACATTGGATGCAGTCACTCTTCAGAGCATACCCACACAATCCACAAGGGTATTTAGGTTTACGACCTCTGTCATGTTTCCCACATTCCGGGCCAGGATTTAGATTGATATCATATTAGCTAACAAGTTTACCAATATAAACAAGGGAAATTTGACTCTCGGTACTCCTAAGGATGTTGATCTCAAATTAAGACCTCTTCAAAGCCGAGGTTTCTTTGCACAATTGGATGATATCAAATACATGTCACGTAAACTCACTGTCACATAATTTGAATTCGAATTTAAGTCACAAAGATGAAGGAACAAGTTCACACAATCAGACTCAGAGTCAAAAACATGATCGACAAAATGGCAAGATCCTACCATATCTGACTTGATTACTCTTCTGATTCTGCGGGTTCACTTGGCCATCCAGTTTCAGCAGTGCAGACAAATACATGTAGATCATAGCATATGTTGATAGACAAGTCATAAGGGAACCCAATCTCGCTTTTTCGTTTCCACTACATCGAGAAGTCCCTCGTTGATTCACAAAAAACAACATGGCGGCAAGTATGGCGGGAAAACCAAACACGTGACGTGATGCAATTTGCACTTTTTTTAAAACAGGCTAAAAATTCCAGGTTCCGATGTTAAAAAGACAGATGACTCCAAATCAGGTTAAAACAGATTAAAAGCACGGAAATCCGGTGAGTTTTAATTAAAAACAAATAAATAGCTAAAACCGCGATGCGACGAAGGGTGCGTCGGAGTACATGAAGGAGGGCGACGAAGGTTGTGCTACACGGCTATCTACGGCGCATGATGTATGTCAATTACGTATCGCTGTCTGGCTTTCAGCGGTGCGAACAATCTCAGTTAATTTTCAGTTTTCAATTGTCAAATTTTAGCTAAAGTTGACCAAAATTGCTCCCCATCGATCTTTGATGGTATAATCCTTCCGAAATTGGTTGAAAATTCATATAAATAAGATTTAAAAGCAAGTTTAAAAGATAAAAAACGCAGCAGCAAAAATTGGTGACCGCACGCTCCGACACACGCACGCATAGGCGGATCCAGCTTTTGGCGAAAGGGGGGGCGCACTGCCGAGCGGCGCACATATTTTTGCACTTCACCGGCGCCATAAAAGAAAATGTTGAAAAAGAAAAAGGGATAATGCCTGACCCTGTCAAATCACGCACACGCACACACACACACATACATATATATATATATATATGACTCATATCATATAGATATACATGACTCATGAGATAGAGACACATATTTCACCGACAAATTAATGCGAGCGCGAAGCGCGAGCTGAAATTTTTAAAGTATACTGACCTGAAAACAGGAAAAAGGTGCCTGTTTAGGACTGTTTGTCCTCATGAGGATACATATCTCACTACACAGATAATGCGAGTGCCGAGGGCGAGCTGAAATTTACTTATATTCTGACCAGAAAGCTTGATATTCTAAGCATTCTTGGTACCAATGATTAAGATGGGTATCTAAAAAAAAATGCGAGCGCGAAGCGCGAGCTTAAAATTTTGATATTTCGATCTGAAAACATTACAGTTTAATGTACGTTTTAATTAAGAACAAGATTATATCCAACAAAAGATTATTGCAAATCGAAGCGGGAGTTCTTTTGAAGTTCAGAACTAAAAACGGGACATTCTATTCACCTATTTAATCATGAAAAGTATGGGGTTTTGCTACAGAAATGAAAATTTTTATGTTCCAATCTGATAATTTGAGCATGATTTTTAATAAAGAACGAGTTGTGTAGCTCAATCTCGTTTGCTGATTTCTGTGTAACATTACCATCTTATTGTTTTTGCACATGCGGAATTATTGGGGGAGGGCAAAACGATCATTCTTGACCGCGGCGCCGATCTAGATTTGGTTAGCAATAGGCCCTTCTTCATTATTCTACCGGCGCTTATTTATTGAAATCAGGGGACGCTGATCATTCTTGACCGGCGCCGATTTAAATTTAGGTGGCGCCGGTTAAGACAAAGGCAGCGCCGATTTGTCTTGACCGGCGCCGATTTAAACAAGTAGTACTGATTATTTTTACCGACGTTACGTAAGATTCAGGCAGCGGCAATCCATAACCGACTGGCGCCGATCTAGAACCAGGAGGCGCCGATTATTCTTGACTGGCGCCGATTTTTAACCAGGTGGTGCTGATTATTCTTGACCAGCCCCGATTTAGATATAGGTGGCGCTGATTATCCTTGATCGGCGCCGGTTAAGAACTCAGGCAGCGCCGATTTTTCTTTACCGGCGCCGATTTATAACCAGATGACGCCGATTGTTCTTGTCCAGCGTCGATTTAGATTTAGGTGGCGCTAATTATCCTTGATCGGCGCCGGTTAAGACTCTGGCAGTGCCGATTTTTCTTGACTGGCGCCGATTTATAACTAAATAGCGCTGATTATTCTTGTCCGGCGCCGATTTAGATTAAGGTGGCGCTGATTATTCTTGATTGGCGCCAGTTATATGCAGGCAGCGCACTGCTACCGGCGAAGTTGTTGGGAAAAGGGTAGTTAAAAGAAAAAAATAAGGAAGATGATATGATTACGCTTTGCTGGGGATAGTCTTTCCTTTACTGTTGCTAATGTTATATCAGTGTATAATTTTTTTTAAGCAGCGCCTTTTCCCTTTCTTTCCTTTATTTTTAATTTTTCAAGCGGCGCCTTTTCTTTCTTTAACTTTTTTTTTATTTTCTTTATTTTGAGCGGCGCCTTCGGCGCCGCTCAAATATTAGGGGGGGGGGGGCGCGCGCACCCTGCGCACCCCCCCTGGATCCGCCGATGCGCACGCTTGTTTTAATTCGTCAATCGGGGTAAAATAATTTGTTTTGCGATATAACTGTGAAACGACAAACTCATGGTAGTAAAATAACAAATTGATCGAGCACTATTACAAAGTTTCAACTGGTGTTGATAAAAACAAACTTGCGCATGACTGATTTATTTGCGTGACGACTCTTCGCAACCGTAATTGACAAATCCTCTTCGCGGTCAATGTAGAAATGACGATTTTAAGTCGGCCATAAGGAATTACATTACAAATTATTTGCTGAAAAACAAATCAATTTGCCCGGTCAATTTGTTGACGCAAAATGCATGACAAATTTAGCTCCTGAAGACAGTTCGGGACACCCCGCACATAATCAGCGTCTTCGAATCACTCGCCGGTCGTGATTTTGCTGCGAAGCAAGGCTTGGGTAGATCGTTAAAGGTAAACTTTTATACTAAAAAATAAATTAAATGATTAATTAATGAATTTGATTGTAGTATATTACTGTGGAGATAACTATTGTATGAAATTCTATAATAGTGAAGTGTTTTTCACCGAAATATTAGTAAATTGAGTATGCATATCTGCATGATCACTGCTACCTCGAGCGACTGAAGTTCGTGCAGGCTCCACTCCACTTCACTACGCTACCGGTACACTACACTCCCGTCTCCACCTACCCGAAAGTACCGGTACGTGGAGTGTAGTGTACCGGTACGGGTAGTGAAGTGGAGTGAAGCCTGCACGAACTTCGCTCGAGGTAGCACAGGGCGGGACGGGCATCCCATGCACAATGACAATACAATGTAGGCCTTAGCTTATAAAATGCGATTGACTCCAACAATGTCGAATGCGTGTAAATGTACCGTACTGTGTATGTCTTGCCTGGTCTTGACCGAGTGTCCTGTACTCACGTACGTGAGTACTAGTCTCTAGGCTAGTTTCACCAGTCTAGTATGAGGTAGGCCTAGGCCTAAATTTAGGGCCTAACTTACGTGTTTTATGTTAAACTTAAACAATCGTTAAGTTTCGAAAAAAGTAGGCCTCTTATGGGACTAGGCCCAAGAATATGTTATATCATAGGCTACTTGTTATGAGTCAATAATATATTTGTACTCAAATTCAATAAGTAGCAATAAGGAGAGACCTGTCTGGACTGCAGACTGTTTGCTACACTCATGTCTCATGACAGTCAATAGTGTTGGCCCAGGCCTAATTTACTTACTGACTGCCATATGATTGACAGGCCTTTTGACTGGGTGATTCACTAGGCATCATTTTCATGGTCTTGGCCTACATGTATCTACAAATTAATCCGACTTGGCACATTCCTATGCCCCATCGACGCCATTACGGGGGCAATTTACACATAAACTAGCATAGTTCGCTTGGATTTCAATTTGTGACGTTCACTGTCGCAAGCCACATGAACCTCACCAAAGATGGTAGGGTTTATGATTACAATTTCTTCAAATTAATACCTGAAGTAGTCTAAACAAGATCTTTACAGGAGTGTGTTTGTGGTTATGATAAGCTAGCTGATTTACAGGCTGAAGCTGTATCTTTCTTGTCAGTAAAATTATAAATCCAATCAGCCTGTCACTATAAACACCAATAAGTTAACATGTTCAACAACACCAGCATTAATCTAGTGAACAGGGGTCATGATGTTTTTCATATTTTCAGTTTCTTGCAGAGTTTCGCCAGATTCATGGTGAGGACCTAATCACACTGTTCAACCAAGCTCTACAAAGACTGGCAGAACCCCTTTCTGGACTTCACAAAGATAGATGCAAATGAGCCAAGAAAGATGTGACAGTTTACTTCCCGGAAGCTAAGAAGGTATTCTGTTATTCGGATATGGTTTGTAACATCACACATTTAAAACCCAAAACAATGGAAAAATAATTTGTAACATTATTCCCTTATTATAATGGATAATTATCTCTTCATTCCAGGGTGCCACACGTGATAAAAGGAAACTGTAAATATACTTTAAGAATTGAAGTTCGAACCCCTTCAGGCAACCAACTTTATGCTGACAAAGGCATGCAACCATTTTACACTCACACTTGGCCTAGTCACTTGATGTAAAATAGATGTGTATCAATGTCCAACAAATCATGAGTTTGTCTCTTACGCCTGCTTAAAGTGTTTAAATCCTGTCCATTTGTGGTCATTTTGAAGCCGACATTCTGAGATAATTCTTCATTGAATTTGGGTTTTTTCTTTTCTATCTTTCAATAATTTGAGCATTAAGAGACAGCTGTTAGTTATGAAGCAAGTTGGTATTTAAATTTGGATTCGTTGGCAAGGCCAGAAAATTTGGTGCAAATTGATTCACTGATAGGTTCTTGTAGACAACTTTATGTGTGAATCAAACTTGATTCTTGCAAGCTGGTATCATGAGAATCAAGGCTGAAGGCAGGAAGCTATTCATTAGTTTTGAGCAAAATTACAACTCAGCAGGTACATGATCTAAAGATTGCGGTGGTAACGTGGTGGTATAATCAATGTTGGATTCCAACTTGCAGATTACAAGCTTCTTTTTTAATTAAGAACATGGTGCATTTTTAAAATTATTGACATTTCTTAAACTGATTCCAGAAATTGCCATACAGATCCTACCAACCTTCTTCAAGGAAGACCTGGTGATATATTCATCTCAAGTGACAAGTGGCAAAACCAGTTAAAAGTAATTTTACAACATTGACATGGACTAGATTATAAGTTTCATAAAGCCAAAACCAAAGAATCATATTTTAGCATTCTTTTGCACTCCGCTCTACAACTTTAGACTGCTGAGCCAACTGGTAGGTCGTGTTTATGACAAAGTACACTGGTATTATGTGATCAGTTACATGCATGCTATGTGTGATAACACAACATTCCAGTCAGCCCACTAGCATGCAGTTGCAAAGTACAGCACCAAACAAAGCTGAATATATTCTGAGTGGTGGAATTTTGTTAGTTTTGCATTTTATCAGAGTGATTTATTGGCCAAAAATAGTGTTACATCTTATTAATGTTATTTGAATAATAATTGAAAGAGAAATATTTCAATCCAAATAGGGTGAAAAATATTGTGTGTTGCTTGCGAAGAAATCTTGTCGTTTTTGACTCCGCCCACCCATCCATTGTCCCATAATGGTGGGCCAAGTTTCTTCAAAAAACAAACACATTTCTTGTTGAGAAGCTAAACCGCATGCATTGAATAAGAAACCCTTGTTATTGTTTTTCATTGACAGGTTGATACGAAGCCCATGTACATACGTGTATCCTGCAATCAACAGGAATCATATGAGCTTGTTCTGGAGGAGCAAAGAGTCTGTCAAGTCAATGATAAAGTGCATGTATTGGCTTGTTAAGTAGCTGGTTTTTACATTTTTCATTCAGCCTATGGCTATGAGCCATCAGTCATGAAAATTCTTGAGTTTTGCCAACTTGGAATTCTTCAGGTGAAAGATGCATGTCCTGTTGATAAATCTGTTATCAACCTTCTGAACAAGTTGAAGAAGAAATTTCCCTCCAAACAAGGGAAGTAACTGAAAGGGGAAGTTCACCCTGACAAAAACTTTATTGTAAAAATAGCAGAAAAAATAATAAAAAATATTGCCGAAGGTTTGAGAAAAATTCATCAAATAATTAAAAAGTTATTAGAATTTCAATTATTTGATTTGTGACGTCATATGCGAGCAGCATTCCTACATAGCGAATGGTAAAAAATCAATGAAATGTCATTTTCTCAGAAAATTGAAAATGGTTTTCACTCAGTGCCTTTTGTATATCAATAGACAAATCATTTCACACCCGATCATGAATAGAAAACAAAATTAAGTCATCAGGAACCATGCAAAATTTGAAATTCATGCATTTTATATTACATAACACATGGGGCAGCTGCTCGTTTATGACGTCACAAATCCAAAACTTTGAACTCTAATAACTTTCTTACTCTTTAACGGATTTTCCTCAAACCTTAACCAATATTTTTTACTATTTTTTCTGCTATTTTTGCAACAAAGTTTTCTTCAGAGTGAACTTCCCCTTTAAGTCCGGCTGAAGTCATGGAACAGCTGTTTTTAAGTCACATAGCATGTCCTTTAGGTTAAAATTGTTACAAGTTTAAAGATTGTAAGTATGTATTGATAAATTGTGATTTTTTTTGAAAGAGAATTGAAAAAGAAAGTGTAAAGTCACATTCAGAGCACAGTAGATGGAGATGGTTCACACACTTGATGAAGCATATTCTATG
Organism: Lytechinus variegatus; assembly: GCF_018143015.1. Classification (NCBI taxonomy): domain Eukaryota; kingdom Metazoa; phylum Echinodermata; class Echinoidea; order Temnopleuroida; family Toxopneustidae; genus Lytechinus; species Lytechinus variegatus. The sequence goes on from NC_054750.1 coordinate 695,136, forward strand.
GAAGCTTAAAAGTGCCACCGAGATGTTGAGAAAATTATCTTGGGAAGTCGACAACATGGTAGCAAAAGATCAAATGACGAGATCCTGGATCTCATCATGTCCACATCTTTCAGAAGAGATGATCAGAAGACAAGATCCCGGATCTCATCATGTCGACATCTTTTAGAAGAGATGATCCGATGACAAGATCCCGGATCTCATCATGTCGACATCTTTTAGAAGAGATGACAAGATCCCAGATCTCGTCATGTTGACATCTTGTAGAAGAGATGATCAGATGACAAGATCCCTGATCTCGTCATGTCGACATCTTGTAGAAGAGATGATCAGATGACAAGATCTTCTATCTCGTCATGCCTACATCCAGTGGAAGAGATGATTAGGTGTCATGATTTTGTAACTCGTCATGTCTACCTCTTTTAGAAGAGGTGATCATATGACATGATCATGAATCGAAGATCTTGTCATCTGATCATCTCTTCTACAAGATGTCGACATGACGAGATCCGGAACCTTGTCATCTGATCATCTATTCTACAAGATGTCGACATGATGAGATCCGGGACCTTGTCATCTGATCATCTCTTCTACAAGATGTCGACATGACGAGATCCGGGATCTTGTCATCTGATCATCTCTTCTACAAGATGTCAACATGACGAGATCCGAGATCTTGTCATCTGATCATCTCTTCTAAAAGATGTCGACGTGATGAGATCCTGGATCTCGTCATCTGATCTCTTGCTATCATGATGTCGACTTCCCAAGATCTCAACATCTCGGTGGCACTTTTAAGCTTGCATAATATTCACACTTCATTTACTCACAGGAAAATCTGAATATCTCAAGAGATCCATTCCTGAGAAAACATAGTGCAAGGTCTTGTATCTTCTTTAGAATATGTGGGAACTTCTGTACACATAATCAATGTTGACTCTCAAATCTCCTGTACAGAGAATCCTTGTATAATTGCTGAGGTTGGCCTGATGAACAGATACCAAAGTGTAGCTTGCGAGCTTTTGAATATATTGTGAGGTAGCCTCACCAACTGCATAAGGATTCTCTCATATCAACCTGTACTGGTTCAAGAACTGCCTTGTTTATGTTATTGCAACAGCTGAATGCAAAATTGTTTTGAAAATATGCTTGTAAAAAAAAGAAAAGAAAAAAAAGTATTGTGAACAAGTCAAACAAAAGGACAATATTTTAGAACTTGATTGGCCATTAGTTTTGGTCTCGACGTAAATGTGTTTTCTACAAAGTGCAGTAGTTGTACATACCTGCCAACTATTTAGATTTTTGAGCTTTCAAACTAAAAAAATCTGGATAGTTCAGATTTTTGACATTCTTCATGATGGTTAATTCAATCTTAAAGTTCAAAGATTTTATATTTAAATTAATTGGAAAAAATTTCCATCTTTTCAATTTGATGATTTTAGACTATCAATGTTGGCAGGTTTGGACTGGCATTGTGTATAGCTAAAATGTTTTGCTCTCTGAATGTGAAATGGTGGCAAGTGGGCTCTCAGTTTCTTGAGTAAATCATGGAAAAACGTGAGAACCCTCTTTCAAGGAAGGAAGAACAAAAACAGTAAATACAGTTCCAAAAAGACTGAAACACTAAAGAGGAATTTTCATTCTTTAATGGCTTTGGATCAGGGAAATTTCTTTTCTTTTTTTTAAGTTGTCCAACATGTTATTGTTCTTTTGGAATGATTTTCAGCTCTTAATGGAAAGTATTTTCATTAGTCAGGTTTGTAATAAATCATCAAATTTGTTGTTTTTGTTTGTTTTTTGACAAAAAACAAATGGTTTTGTCAAGCAAAACAACAAATCCGATATTATTGAATTTGATGCAATTGTTGCATGGCACTGGTAACTGCATTTGATGTCAGGAAGTTAATGCCAGGGGCATATGCAGGATTTTTTGGGGGATGGAGAAGTTTTGGAAAGTGGACTTTTTGCTAAATTTTCCTGAAATATACATTTATGTCTAATCATCGACCAAAAAAAGCTAGGGGCGGCAATTTGACAACCAATTTTCTTTTCAAACGTATAAAACGGGCGATTGATTAACGCAGATGCAGAAAAGTAGACCTTTCGCATTTTGTGAACGCAAACCTGCACCCCCTGCAATGCATATGCCCCAGAATAATGTACAGTATTTTGACATTTTTAGTGAGTTTAATGTAGGCCCTAATTATTCTAACTGAATAACTTAAGAATATATCAAGGAGTTCCAGCTAATCTCCTTCGCAGCCTGCTTAACACTCATACTGTGACAGCAGGAGACTTAGTATGAGACTGCGAAGGAGATTTGCTAAAACTCCTTTATTTTAATGCAGAGTATTTTGACATTGCTAGAGAATTTAATGTAGGTCCTAATTATTGTAACTGAATTTGTTGCGATTGTTATACAGTAGTGGTAACTAATAAAAATAATTTGTTGTTGGAATGAAGATTGCTTGTTGCTCTTTAGGATATATTGGAGTTTTGGTTTATCTCCTTTGCAGCCTGCTTGAAAATAATACTGTGACGGCAGAAATCTCAATCAGGCTGCTATAGTCCAGGATAGAAGAGGCATAACCTTGTTTTTTATATATACAATATTTTTTGATGGTTTCTTGTCAATTCGAGGGTGCTGATTCCGAATCTGAATGATGCCACTTGTGTAACGTTGAGCATTTTCCGCAAATTGGCAAAATCCAATATGGCTGCCAAAATATGCAAATTACCCATGAAAATCCTAAAATTGTCCACACATTGGCTATGAAATGCTTGAAATTGTGTGGCAGGAGTGAAATACTCTCTGAAAAATAACTTTTGACAAAATATTTATTTTTCTGATATTCAAAGACCCTTGTATACTCTATATTATGTACAATATGAATAGGGAAAACTAATTTTCCCAAAATTAGCACTAAAGTGCAAAAAATCGCGATGTATGAACGAAGTGATATATGCAAATCATCATTACTAACGAGTTATATCATTTATTGTGTCATATTTGGGAATATTTCTGTATTTTGATATCTAAAATAGCCGCCACTGGCCCAAACAGTATTGCGTACAATGGCAATGGGGGCCAAAAAAATCACAAGAGTGATCACTAAAATGCATATTATTAAGAATAAACAAGTGGAATGCTGACTAAAAACATAATTGTTTACGAAATATATTATTAATATGCCATGTATGTGGTGAATGTTTTATTTTGATATTCAAAATGGCTGCCAAAGGCCCTAAAAGAAATCACAAGAGAGAGCACTAAAATGCATATATATATATGTGATAAATTAATGGGATACTGTCTAAAAACATATTTTCTAACGAAATATATCATTCAGGTTTCAAGTTTGTGTTAAATACTGTATTTTGACTTTCAAAATGGCCGCCGTAGACATTAATAGTATTGTGTATAATGCAAAGTGGGAAACCAATATTCACAGGAGTGAGCGCCATAAATGCACGTAATAGTGATCTATGAGTAAAATATTGTATTAAAGCACAAATTTCTATTAAGATATATCATTTATTCTGCCAGCTAGGTGATAAATACTGTTATTGGAAAGTCAAAATGGCCGCTACAGGCCCTTATGGTATTATGCACAATGTGAATGGGAACAAATTATTTCAACAGAATTTGGCTTTGCTTGGCCAAATGGTGATGTATGAGTGAAATATTGTCTAAAAACACGAGTTACAACATAATATATCATATGTTATGTAATTTAGGTGATAAAAACTGTATTTCAACATTCAAAATGGCTGCCATATGCCCATTTTGTGAACATTGTTTATCTCCACTCTTGTACGAAAGGGCCTATAGGTGGCCATTTTCAATTAAAAAATGCAGCGTTTATCAACTTAATTACACATGATATGATATATCTCGGTAGAAAGCATGGTTGTAGACAATATTTTACCCTTTTACAATTCACAATCCACAATTCACAATTATATGCAATATTTAGAGTCCAGCAAAGCCAAATTCTGGCAAAGTTATTGTGTCCCATGTTACAATGTACACAATACTTTTAGGACCTATGGCAGACATTTTGGATTTTAAAGTACAGCATTTATTACCCCCACGACCAATATGTGATGTATTTAGTTAGAAATAATGTTTAAGACAATATTTTTACTCGTATATCACAGTTATATGCATTTTATGATTCTCACTCTTGTGAAAATTAGTTTGTCCATTTGCATTGTACATGATGAATATATGGCCTATGGCTGGCGGCCATTTTGAATGTCAAAATACAGCATTTATCACATAAATGGCATATTAATGGCAATGATGGCAATGATGCTTTTAGTCAGCCTTCCACTTGTTTATCTTAATAATATGCATTTTAGTGCTCACTCTTGTCATGTTTTTGGCCCCGGCCATTGCCATTGTACATACTGTTTGGGCCAGTGGCGGCTATTTTAGATATCAAAATACAGCAATATCCCCATATATGACATAATAAATGATATATCACGTTAGTAATGATGATTTGCATATACTACTTCATTCATACATCGCGATTTTTTGTGGTTTAGTGCTAATTTTTATGAAAATTAATTTTCCCTATTCATATTGCACATAATAGAGTATACAATGGCCTATGGCGGCCATTTTGAATATCAGGGAAATAAATATTTTGTAAAAAACTATTTTTTTCAGAGAGTATTTCACTCCTGCCACACGATTTCATATCCAATGTGCGGACAATTTTAGGATTTTCATGGGTAATTTGCATATTTTGGCGGCCATATTGGATTTTGCCAATTTGCGGAAAATGCTCAAGGTTACACGAGTGACATCATCCAGATTAGGAATCAGCACCCTCGAATTGACAAGAAACCATAAAAAATATTGTATATGTAAAAAACAAGGTTTGGTCAAGTTTCTATGGGGCCTATCCTGGACTACTAAGGAGAAAAGCCAAAACTTCTCTAATCCCTAATGCATCCAAAGATGAGTCAAAGACATTCACAATTATCAAACACGGCATTCAACAGATCTTCACTTAACCAACCCAAGAATATTACTCGCTCATAAGACGATACGCCACCGTGTCCCAGACATTTGGAATGCATTGCCACATGATATAAAACAATGTACATCTCTCTATTCGTTTAAAGCTTCGTTGAAAAAAAATCTTATTTCTATAAGTATACCTTATTTGATTCACCTGCACTCACCCACATGCACACACTTGCACTTCTTTTTACCAATTTTTTTCTACCAATATATATATATATATTTAAATCTTATATTTCGTGACGATCAATTTATCAAATATAATTTATGATGGTTTTCATGTAGCCCCCAGCCTCTCCTGGCTGCTATTGCTTCAAGCACCTCTGTGCTTATGATAGCTGGCCCCTGTATTTTACCGAACTATATCACATGCTTAGGTATGATTTAATTATCAGTCTTGTTTGTACTATTATTTACATTGTATCTTTTAAATTGTCACATTTAATTTGTATTCATTCAATTATGTGAACATGTTAATTTATCATTGATTTCTGAATAAAATGCAGAAACTCCTGCAAAAAAAAGAAAAAAATGCAGAGTATATTGATATTGTAGTGAATTTGATGTAGGCTAGGTTTGTAACCGAATTTGTTGCAATGGTTACAAAGAATTTTTTGTCAGGATGAAGATTGTTTGTTGCTCTTATAGGAGTTATAGCTAATCTCCTTCGCAGTCTGCTTGACACTCATACTGTGATGGCAGAATTATCAATCAGACTGCAAAGGAGATTAACATCCTTAATGCAGAGTATTTTGACTTTGCAGTGAATTTTAGTAAATACTTTATAAAATGTTAAGTTTATGTTACTTGCTGGCAAGTGTTGACTGGATTTGATGTATTTTGAATTTGTTTCCTCAGTAATTTCGAGGTTCTATTAAAACTTACAAAAATATTATCTGTATTTGTTTGTTTATCACAGGTGTGCTTTCTGACTATTACATGACAAATTGACGTCAAAATGCATTACAAATTGATGAATGAAAAAAAATTAAAATGTTGCAATGACAAACTTTGAAAAAGGTGACAAACTTTGAAAAAGGTTTGTCAAATTAGACCACTTTTCATGACAAATAAAAATTCGTCATGTTGTGGTGCATGACAAATCTATAATGAAAAAATCTTTGGCATGACAAATTTATTAATTTGTTAAATTAAACCACAGTAATGACAAATTTATATTTGTCAATTGACAAATCTATAATGACAAATCTTTGGCATGACAAATTCATTAATTTGTTAAATTAAACCACAGTAATGACAAATTTATATTTGTCAATTGACAAATCTATAATGACAAATCTTTGGCATGACAAATTCATTAATTTGTTAAATTAAACCACAGTAATGACAAATTTATATTTGTCACTTGACAAATCTATAATGACAAATCTTTGGCATGACAAATTTATTAATTTGTTAAATTAAACCACATTAATGACAAATTTATATTTGTCAATTGACAAAGTTATCTTTTCAGTGTGTACATCGTTTTGGCCAAAAAGGGTAAGAACACATTGTGTGTTTGCTAAGGAACTTTCCACACTCTGCGAACAGCTGTTCTCCAGTGTCTAAATAAAAGCATCCAAAGATGAGTCAAAATAATAGTGCATATAACTGTGTTCCATAAAAACTAAAACAATTTTTTGGAAACAGAATATTACGTATTAACACTTGGCACGTTTGAAATTGCTTAATACCATATATATTGCACTGACGATTGAAATATATAGGTTTTGAAACATAATCACTAAAATTATCATGACTGATGACATGACCAAGATGACAAATTCTATCCACAACCTGAACTGGATTACCACTGACTTCAATCATTGGGTCCACTACCTTTTTTTCCATCACATGTAAATATGATAACCTGGCTCTTCTCAGTTCTCACTATTAAATTTTATATCATATTCCGAAGCCTAATCCTGACAAATAAGCATCATTATGTCGAGGGCAACAGCACTAGGTGACAGTAGGATTAAAGGGAAAGTTCACCCCGACAAAGGTTTATTGTAAAAATAGCAGAAAAAATGATAAAAATATTGCCGAAGGTTTGAGAAAAATTCATCAAATTATTAAAAAGTTATTAGAATTTCAATTATTTGATTTGTGACGTCATTCGAGCAGCATTCCTACAAAGCGAATGGTAAAAAATCAATGAAATGTCATTTTCTCAGAAAATTGAAAATGGTTTTCATTGTACCTTTTGTATATCAATAGACAAATCACTTCACACCCGATCATGAATAAGAAACAAAATTAAGTCATCAGGAACCATACAAAATTTGAAATTCATGCATTTTATATTACATAACACATGGGGCAGCTGCTCGTTTATGACGTCAAAAATCCATAACTTTGAACTCTAATAACTTTCTTACTCTTTACCGGATTTTTCTCAAACCTTCACCAATATTTTTTACTATTTTTTCTGCTATTTTTACAACTTCCCCTTTAAATCATCAGCATAAGAGAAAGTACCTGCAAATACTTGTCCCATAAAACAACCCTCACCGTTATCTTGGAGTTTAGACAGAAGTCTATCAATATATACGCAACAAAAAAAGTAAATCCCCCTAAATCAAATTACTGTAACTTTTGAACCGAGGTATTTTGAGATATGATATTTCATGGGTGGTTTTCTACACTCATTAAGCAACTCCTGAGGAAAAATGAGATTGATCAGTTGGGTCATGCATGAGTAATTAAAGATTGAATTAAAAATGACCATTTTTGAAAGTCACAAGAGTCGTTTTTCAGATTGTGCAAATACAAAGTTGGGCAAAAATTGTTTTTTAGGTGAATTTCATGGTGTTATGCTGTTTTACTATCGATCATTTAACCACTTCAGATCAAATTTTGATATCGTATGTTCATGGTTGAGTGAGCACGATGTATTGCAGGGGCTGCGGAAAGGGGGGGTGGTCTGGGGGCTTCAGCCCCCCACTTTTTCCATAAGCAAGTACAAAAATGTAATACGATTGTGATTTTTGGCATGGTCAGCCCCCCCCCCCCCCCCCCCACTTTGAAAACTGCTCTGCGGCCCCTGTATTGTGACGTATCATAGGGTTTTTTGGTAGTATCTTCTACAACTTGTTAGATCATGTTAAAATTTGAAAAATATTGATGGCGCCCCCGATTATAGGCCCCTTTCCCCATTTAACATTCTGGATCCACCACTGATCTGTCCATACATTCAACTGATCCTGAGAAATTGTTAGGAAAAGAATACATTTATGCAGTATAAAGAGTATTCATTCCTTAGTTTTCGAATGTGCTGCTCAACCATGAAAATGGTTGAAGTTCGGAAAGTGTTTGGTGATAGAAATGATGGATGATAAAAACAACAGCAATTAAAGACACATTTGAAGCCAAATTTGCCCCCAATATTCACTTTATTACCCTTTAAAATGAGTCCGTGACATTGAAAATACCAATTTTCCCACTTTGATGCGTGCTCACTCATCCATAAATAAACAAATCGATTTCATTTTTGCACGGAATTCTGTCCATAGGTAGATAAACATTACTGCCAAAGACAGCCTTGAAAAAAAGTTCCACCATATTGAATAAGGGGTTACGTATGCTTAAACATATGCACCCATAATGTACACAAGTATATGAGAGAGGAAGTCAAAATTTTAACAAATATAAAATGAGGGTTTGTTTCATGGACAGTTTTTGTTACTTCTGCCAACAGTTATTTCATGAAACTTCGCACATGGCTTCAGAGTAACACTATCCAAAAGGTAAGCACACCAAAATAACCATTCGATACGCTACAGAGTGGGGCCAAGGCCTTGAACTTTCTTCTCATTTGCATAATTTTCGAATATTGTGTGCTCACTGATGCATTAAACATCGGGATTTTCATAAAAATCAAATCAAATGAACTATGAAAGGAGTTTTGTGACAGATATCCATAGTTACAAATTGCATTTTTTCCAATAACGTAAAAAAGAGCTTCTCACATTCCACATGTTCATTCAAGCGTAAATGTTTAATTTGACACCTTTGAATCATTGAAGCATGTTAATTGGTCATGAACATAACGAAAAAGTTGAGAAAAGATCATTTTTAGTTACCAAAATGAAGCAATACTTGCCTACGATATTTGGAAATCGCATTTATTGTTTCCAATAAATGTTCATTGAACCGTAAAACGACGAATATTGTTGAAGATAGTCTTCCCCAAAATAACTGCCATCATATTTTAGCATTTCTATCGATAGAAATGTGTAAAAATCCATTTATAGCAAATTTGGACTTTAGCTAAAAAAAGTTGTATCGTCTTTTAGAAAGTACCTTTTACAAGCCTTCTGACTATTTTTCATGATGAGAATGTGCAATTAGTTCCAATGAAATGGAAGCAAAGTCATGATATTTTGCTTATGACTTTTCAAAAAAAAAATTCTGACGGTGCTCACTGAAGTATGACGTAAGATACGTCCACAACATTTACTCAGAGGGTAGCTTATAAAATTACCTACAAGCTCATGTAAAAATATACCAAAAACTCGCATTGGATCGGAAATTATTGATGTTTGTTTAGGGGGACTTACTTTTTTTGTTGTGTATATAAACAATATAGACTGGGAGATGATATTCCACCTTGTTTTACGCCGTTTTAAGAAACAGTAACATAATCGGAATAAACACCGTTCCATCTTAGACGGATCTTTTGGTCCAAATACATATTCAATAGAAGTTTACAGAACATGGGACATACTCCTTTACATAACATGATTTTAAACAATTTAACAAAATTAACTCTATTAAAGGCTTTGCTTGCGTCTAATACAATTACTCTTCTCATGAACAAAGTATGACACTGTCTCTTTTACCATACTGGTACACATAGTTGTCGACAGCCCTTCTTTAAAGGTCAAGTCCACCTCAGAAAATGTTGATTTGAATCAATAAAGAAAAATCAGACAAGCACAATGCTAAAGATTTCATCAAAATCGGATGTAAAATAAGAAAGTTATGACATTTCAAAGTTTCGCTTATTTTTAACAAAATAGTTATATGAATGAGCCAGTTACATCCAAATGAGTGAGTTGATGATGTCACTCACTCACTATTTCTTTTGTTTTTTATTGTTTCAATTATACAATATTTCATTTTTTACGAATTTGACGATTAGGACCTCCTTGCCTGATGCACAAAATGTTAAAATAATGGAATTCCGCGTCTTCAGGGAGGAATGAAACTTCATTTCACATGACGACGTGAAAATCAAAATATTTCATATTTCAAACAATAAAAAACAAAAGAAATAGTGAGTGAATGACATCATCGATTCTCTCATTTGGATGTAGCTGGCTCGTTCATATAACTGTTTTTGCGAAATGAAGCGAAACTTTGAAATGTCATAACTTCCTTATTTTACATCCGATTCTGATGAAATTGTCAGTGTTATGCTTGTTGAATTTTTCTCTTTTTATTCAAATCAAGTTTTTGTTGGGGTGGACTTGTCATTTAAAGCCAAACTGCAACTCACTAGTGCACAGATTATTAATTTCTCTTTTCATAATCACCAACTCCAACATTTTTCCAATCATACTACTTAACGTAATTGCTCGAAAGTTGCACGAATCGCCAAGATTAGCCCAACGTCCTTTAGGAATTGGAATCATTGTACTTCGCAGCGTGCTATCAGGTCTTATTTCATGCCAGACATTAATCAACTAATATCGTCTTTTTTTCGACCCATTCAACTTAGCTATTGCATTACCATGATTTAATACATATCTCTTCCTCTGTTATTATATGGTCATCTTGTACACACTCGTAGCATCTGCATTTATTATCAACAGAGTTATCAATATCATTTTAAGATCTACCATATCCATTGCACTGAAAGATACACTGTTACATAACCCGTCAAATTTACTAGCAAACGTTTCAGCTATACTATGTTATATCCTTGAACACCATCAACCACATCTATTGCATTTCTAAACCTCAGACCAGAATGATCTGGTATATACTTCTGGTACTTCCTGATTTGGCAAACGCTTCTACAGCCAATCTTTGTATCAGAGGTCATGCTGGTCGAATGTTCGATAATACCTAAATGTCAATATAATTGATAAGACATGTTATTTATGCGTCATGTATATTTCTGATACCCGGTAACCTTTTATAATCTTGTAACAGCCTACATTTGAATCCATTTTAGTTTGGGTCGTTTGCCAGGGCAAGCCAAGATTGACTTGATAAGTTTTAGGTCAAGAATAACATTTTATAATGGGGCCAGGTGGGTGTTTAATAAAGCTGTTCGTAAGTAAAAGGTGAAGTCCACCCCGGAAAAATGTTGATTTGAATAAATGGAGAAAAATCAAACTAGCATAATGCTGAAAATTCATCAAAATCGGTTGTAAAATGAGAAAGTTATGACATTTTAAACTATCGCTTATTTTTCGCAAAAAGTATTATACAACTCGCTGACATGCAAAGGATGATGTCCCCCACTCACGATTTCTTTTGGGTTTTTTTTATTGTTTGAATTAAACAAGATTTCGTCTTTTACAGATTTGACAATCAGAACCAACTTCACTGAACCATATAGTATTAAACGATGCTAATTACACATGTTCAGGGAGGAATTAATCGTTGTTCCATTTGAAAATGAGAAAATTAGAAAATTTCACATTTCATATCAGAAATTCTCAAAAAGTGTAACCAGAAATTGTACATGTTTAGGATGGTAAAACAATATGGCCTTTGTTTATCAGATATGAAAACAGTTTATGTGGGGTATATTCGCCCAATCATGGAATACTGTGTACCCGTTTTTAATGGATCTCTCACTAAAAAACAAGTCACTGACCTCGAACGAATTCAAAAACGAGTCTGTAGAATTATGCTTGGATCATTGTATACTACATATGCCGATGCTTGCCGAAAAAAAATATGCGCCGAATTTGCCAAATCTCTGGTAGAAAACCCCCATTGTCGCACTTGGTTACCACCTAAAAAGAAAGTTTACATGATGTTAAGAAACACCCCCAAATTCCAACAATTTAAATGCAAAACAAACCGCTATCGTAATAGTTCCCTGCCCTATCTTATCGATCTACTAAATGAAACTTAAGCAAAACATTTTTTTAAATATAATAAAGTAATAATGTACTTCAATTTTAGCTTACCATATGCCGAGATAAAAACACAATATCAATATATGGTTTGTTACTTTTGTTTTGTATGATACTGTATTTAATTTCCTTCCCTGGAATTAAATGATTTTTTTTCTTCCTTGACCGAATCAATTTACTAGACTTAGTTTTATAGTTCTCATGATCCTTTTACCTTACAATCTTATGTTTGCATGATTTACAATATTTATTTGTGTACCTTCATATGTTTTCCAGTTAGACGAGCAGGCCATTAAATTCCAAGTCCACTTTTGTTTCTTGATTTATAATTGTATTCTTATGCTTTGTCCTTTTCTCTCTCTGTCTCTCCCCCTCTCTCTCTCTCTCTCTCAATCTCTTTATCTTTACACTCATTTTTTATCTGTAACTGTTCTCCATTATATTATCTGTGCTTCTAATGTTACTTTGCGAGACATTATGTTATTTCGATATTGTGAATTCGAATTATAACGCAAACGTTTTACATATATGAATTGCAATTATTACATTTTTCGGTATATTTCGTTTTCCTACATATACACATGTATGATTCAGTTTCTTCTTCGTTTCTTTCTTTCATTTCCCTTACCTTCTGCCAACTCATTCAAGCCTTTTCATTCCCACTTCTCCACCCCATGATTTATCCTTTTCTAAACATCTCTCCCAATTTTCCTTTCTCTTATCCCATATGTCATCCTCTCCTTCCTTTCTATGTTTCTTTCTCTCTTGTTCTCTTTCTCTATGCCATCCTTTCAACCTTTAGTCTGTTAAAAGTTGTATTTAGTCTTAAGATGTAGTTATTTCATATCATTATGTAATTGAATTGTGAAAATGATGTGTAATCAAATTTTTTAACATTACAATTGTAAACTTCATGTAATTCAGCCTTTGGGCTGCGATATGTTGTTTTTGCCAATAAATACCATTTTACTACTACTACTACTACTACATTTCATATAATAAAATACAAGAGTGAGTGGATGACGTCATCAGTCTCCTAATTTGCATACCGACCAGGATGTGCATATAACTGTTTTGTGAAATTAAGCAAAATTTTAAAATGTCATAACTTTCTTATTTTACATCCGATTTTGATGAAATTTTCAGGGCTATGCTTGTTGGATTTCTCTTTTTTATTCAAATCAATTTTTTGATGGGGTGGACTTGTCCTTTAAACAAAATACAATTAATAACGTTTAATCATTATAGTAGAAATAATGATACAATTAAGTTTTGGCTAAATACATTATTTGCATTAATCTGTACATGAATTCACGTTTTTGAGCAGTTTGGGGTCTGACATGCACTTACATCAACTTTTTGTTGGAGTGGACTTCTCCTTTAAAAGCGACTTTAAGAATGACCCGGGGGGCCACTTACATTGACGAGTGGATACCATGCGCGACCCCAAAAACACGTAAAAAGGATGTCTTTTTCACGATAGGGCACGTTACGTACGTAACGTGATAAGGGTGTCAAAAACACTAAAATAATGAAAAAAGGGTATTTATTTCACTAGGAAAATTACGTGTTTAGGGTCGACTTTGCGGGGATGATAAAACAAAATTAAAATGTTTTATAAAGGATGTCCTTTTTGCCCCAACACTTCGTGTTTAGAGTCCGATTTGCGCGAGGTGTAGAAGCTGGGGTCGTACAAACCAAATAAGGTAAAGCCGACGACCGAAGGACCCGTAACGATAAAACATTCCTGTACTTGTTTAGGGGTTCATTTCAGGGAATATTTGCCAAGAGTATCGTTTTGTTTCCAATACTTGTTAAGGGTAGGGTTTCACACGCCAATACTTGTTAAGGGGTGCATTTTCAGAATATGGAAATTACGTGTTTAGGGTGCTTTTCGAGACCCCATGGTCGCGCATGGTATCCACTCGTGAATGGAAGTGCCCCCCCCCCGGGATAATGACTGGTTATCATTTTCTGGTTATGGTATAGATTCAGTTGCGATGTTTTAAGCAAGGATCACCAGTCTTTCTTAAAGTCGCTCTTGTCTTACGAACAGCTTTATGAAACGGCCCCTAGATGCACTATCTCACCCCTCCCCTTCTAACCCCCCCCCCCCTCCCTCTCGCTCGCTCTCTTCCCCTCTTACTTGTGTTTTTTTTTTTCATTAATTCTGCAATCATTACAAAGTGGATACCCGGAAGTGTTCCTTGTATTGGTTTTTAATTGAAGGCTAACACTATAGCACAGAAACTGAAACTTTACACTGTCATGTCTGTCGCCCCTTCGGAGTATATACCGGTAGTTATCATACATTGTAGGCATACGTACATAAATACATACATAACAAAACATGAATCAATATAAAAAGCTAAAACAAGATGGCAAAAAAAGTTGACGAAAGCCTAGCTTGAATGCAAAAGATAATACTGTTGAACACATGAATAACAAAAAGAGATAGAAAAGGGATATAATAACATATTAATACACAGATGTATACATTTGGTACTTATCTACGAAACTGTGTCATAATAACATTAAAGGACAAGTTCACCCCAACAAAAACTCGATTTGAATAAAAAGAGAAAAATTCAACAAGCATAACACTGAAAATTTCATCAAAATCGGATGTAAAATAAGAAAGTTATGACATTTCAAAATTTCGCTTCATTTCACAAAAACAGTTATATGAACGAGCCAGCTACATCCAAATGAGAGAGTCGATGATGTCATTCACTCACTATTCTTTTGTGTTTTATTGTTTGAAATATGAAATATTTTGATTTTTTTCGTCATTGTCATGTGAAATGAAGTTTCATTCCTCCCTGAACACGTGGAATTCAATTATTTTAACATTTTGTGCTTCAGGCAAGGAGGTCCTAATCGTAAAATTCGTAAAAATTGAAATATTGTATAATTCAAACAATAAAAAACAAAAGAAATAGTGAGTGAGTGACATCATCAACTCTCTCATTTGGATGTAACTGGCTCGTTCATATAACTATTTTGTTAAAAATAAGCGAAACATTGAAATGTCATAACTTTCTTATTTTACATCCGATTTTGATGAAGTCTTCAGCATTGTGCTTATCTGATTTTTCTCTATTGATTCAAATCAACATTTTTCTGGGGTGGACTTGACCTTTAACAAACTTGGCAAGTTTTGACAGTGTTTGGGGGCTTTTAGTATTAAATACAATATGCATTTTTAAAGTGTTTGCCTTTGGACGTTTGGCAAACTGAGAGGGAATATATTTGCTTCTGTCTAATTTGAAGTAAGAACACTCAAATCAATAATGAAATTCATCACCAATCTTACCCAGGTTACAAAGATTACATAATCTATTATGTCTAGGAATACCTTCATAACGAACCTTTGACGCAAGGCAGATAATGACTGCCACATCTACAGACTATCTACAGAGATATGTTCGATCGCTTTCATTAAGTATTATGAGATAAGCCTCTTAGTTAAGGCTCTAAGTACAGAAACGTGTGCATTGTTATGCGTTTCTATAAACATTATAAATCAAATTCTAAAAATAGAATAAGCCAATATTTTTTTTATTTCATTTACCTATTTTGATTTTAATTTGTTTCAATTCATTCAATACGATAGCTTTGATATGTTATGTAATTTTGATGAAAGTTTCAACAGTTTGCTTGGTGAATCTATAGCTCTATTTAATTCTCAGCCCGGAGTACCACTTTAAAGGGGAATGAAACCTTTAAAACAAGTAGGCTTGTGTCGAAACAGAAAAATCAAGGAATAAGAACAAAGAAAGTTTGAGAAAAATCGGACAAATAGTGAGAAAGTTATGAGCATTTGAATATTGCATCCCTAATGCTATGGAGATCCTCATTTTGGCAACGCGACAAGGATGTGTGATGTCACATGTGAACAACTTTCACTTTGATGGACTATAATATACCCTCAGAATGTCTCTTTTTATTTTTCTTATGGTGATACAAACTCTTTATCCATGATGTATTCTTTAAAAATCTGTATTACATGCCCCAATCCTCTAGAAAGAGTACATGATCTACTAATAGATGTGATAAAAGAGGCAGTATGTGAAATATATACTAAAGTAATGGGGAGAGTTGTTCACAAAAGACATCACACATCTTCGTCGCATTGCCAACGTCAGGATCTCCATAGCACTATAATGATCGCAATATTCTCATAACTTTCTCATTATTTGTCTGATTTTTCTCAAACTTTCATTGATCTGTTTCTTTGATTTTTTTCACACAAGCTATCTTATTTCAAATGTTTCATACTTCTTTAAAGGTCAAGTCCACCTCAGAAAAATGTTGATTTGAATCAATAGAGAAAAATCAGACAAGCACAATGCTGAAAATTTCATCAAAATCGGATGTAAAATAAGAAAGTTATGACATTTCAAAGTTTCGCTTATTTTTAACAAAATAGTTATATGAACGAGCCAGTTACATCCAAATGAGAGAGTCGATGATGTCACTCACTCTCTATTTCTTTTGTTTTTTATTGTTTGAATTATACAATATTTCAATTTTTACGAATTTGACGATTAGTACCTCCTTGCCTGAAACACAAAATGTTAAAATAATTGAATTCCACGTGTTCAGGGAGGAATGAAACTTCATTTCACATGACAATGACGAGAAAATCAAAACATTTCATATAATAAAATACAAAAGAAATAGTGAGTGAGTGATGTCATCAGTTCCCTCATTTGCATACCGACCGAGATGTGCATATAACTGTTTTGTGAAATGAAGCGAAACTTCAAAATGTCATAACTTTCTTATTTTACATCCGATTTTGATGAAATTTCCAGTGTTATGCTTGTTGAATTTTTCTCTTTTTATTCAAATCAAGTTTTTGTTGGGGTGGACTTGTCCTTTAAAGTCCGCTTTAATATCTACGCTTTGATTTCCGGTAAGCCTGTAGTTTTTCATTATATTTGCAGTATAGACGTAAGGGCATGAAGGGCGCATGCGTGTGTGTTTGTGGTTGTGTTTTTACAGATTGAATTAAAAGCGCACGCCAGCTGCTTGGATTACCGCACGCTAGCTTGGATTACCGCACGCGAGCTTAGATTACAGACGCATGCCAATGTTATGTCCACAAGGTCGTAATTCTATAGATTTCCTTGTAATTTGGGGTTTAATGATTATGTTATATTTTCAATTAATACTTAACTACATATAAAAAAAAAACTCGAATATAGTCTAGATCTGGACACTAGTAGTTATTAAAGGGAAAGTGAAGAGGGGACTGGTATTTTGGTGTGTAATTCTGGTGTGCAATGAATCTTAACAACACCAACGTCCAAATCTAGCTTGAACGTGAACCGGAAGTACATCGAGGGTGAGTTCTTTCCTCTTTGGCCATGCATAATGGGATAATGATTTCCTCAACTTTAATCCATCAATTCATATCACTGTTTGTTTTTATGTATTTCTTTTTTTTTCATCTCGCAGTTTTGAGGAGGCGCGATAGCTCAGTTGGTGGAGCGGGGATTTCGTATTCCGTTGAACCGGTTCGATTCCCAATGGGCACGCTAGCTCCCTTTGGCAAGGCATTTAAATCCTCACTACCAGGTCCCTCGAAGAGGACGTTAAGCCGTTGGCCCCCTGGTTGCTTGCTTACAAGCATTCATGCTTCCTTAGAAATTAAGTTTAAAAAAAATCATTATCACTTTTGAGGATAAATAAATTAAACTTGAACCAACATTTAACTTGTACTTTGACATGGGGTGGAGTGGCAATGCACAGGCTAGATTTGGTTCTTGGTACACAAGGGGTGGGGGGGGGAGCTCTCGCCGTTGGCTGTTGTACAATATGTGAAAATCGAGTGGGGGACGTCATCACGCTCATGCACTCGGGTCTGAACATTTCCATATGCTAGACCACACCCTCCCCCCTCGAAACAACAAATGTATTGAAAGTGCTGCCAATGTAATATCATAATTGTAATTCTTCAAATTTTAGACAATCTTCTCATCCGATTACTGTGCTCCCGACACTATTATTTGATGGCTGGCGGCTTGACTAATGTGAATTTTTATGTAGGTGTATCATGTATAATGATAAGAACTGCTTTTAGTGCTGGTTAACCAAAAATAAATATTATTTTGGCTTGCCCTAAAGCTCCATTCCCTCGTTGACAAGCCACTGGCACAGACTACCCGCCGATTATATTACATTCTATGTACTTGTACAATATAAGTTCTTTCATGAAGCTTTATTCTCGTAACGTTTGCCCCCCCCCCTAAAAAAATCCTGGTGCTGCCACTAAGCTAGCGACACCTCCAGAACATAAAAGCAGGAAACAACTTCATAATATGAACCTGCTTTTATATTACATATATTATATATAGACCAATTTCAATTGAATCCAACTTCGCATTCGATCAGTTAATAGTTCTTCTCGCTAGTACGCAAAAGGGAATTATTTTCAGAATTATTTTCAGATAGAACTTTATTTCACCGTCTGATAAAATTATTCCTTCCCTGGAAAATAAAAAAAAAATTGTATCATGCATGAAACTGACAATCTTCACTGATACACAGATTGTGATTATAAGTTCAAGGACAAGGGCTTCCTTTTGCTTCACTACTGTCCTTTGTCCGCCTCTGCCCATCCCATCCTAAAAAAAACGTTTGCCCCCCCCCCCCTTAAAAAAATACTGTGCTGCCACTAAGCTACCGACACCTCCAGAACATAAAAGCATGAAACAACTTCATATACGTAGACCAATTTCAATTGAATCCAACTTCGCATTCGATCAGTTAATAGTTCTTCTCGCTTATGACGAAAAAAGGAATTCAAGAAGACATCAGTAAATGTATTGAAAATACATGACAAATGAAAATGTACATCTGGGAGGCTTTGTCGAAAACATGGTAAACCGGAATAGCAATTTCTTCTTTAAGGAATCAGTCTCAACTAGCAAAGACTTGTGCTACCTTCTGGTTCCTTCTTAACAACAACATTCAACCATATACATCAATATTGGAAGCTGTGACTGGGGTCTTCAAATTGTTAAAACATTAGTTTTAGGTTCATACACACACACGTCACATTTTATGTATTCAGATTTATCGTTTGTATTCTCATTCTATCCTTCATAATGTTAGCAATTGCATCTGTGTACAAGAATAGTTATGTTTGTGCTGTGATGTTAACACATGCATTGTTATCGTTATTGTTGTTAAGTAAACAAATAAACTCGATCAGCCTGTCATCACGGTCGTGCCTAGATTAAGAGGCATACCGCGGATCACGGCATGGCGGGTGGGGGGGGGCAGGATCAAAATTTGTGAGTCACTTACCGAGCGCGCACTTCGCGCGAACAATATTCATAATTATACAATGACCGCAAGATGGACATTTTAAGTCGGTTTTTAAGTAATATTTGTTGGAACTTGTGAAGATCTCAAGATCTATAATCAAGCGTGGGGCGCGGGCTGATTTTCATTGTTTACATTCTACCCATTAGCTTTTCTGGGAATCATGCCACGTTTCTTACTAGATAACCGCTGTTTTTTCTTTCTTTTATTTCTAGCCGATGCGATGGGGGGGGGGGAGGGCACGAGTTGTTATCCCAGATAACAATGAACAATTATATTTGCTGTTTCGGAGGGGTTTTATTACATTTTCTTTCATATTTCATTTTCAAAAGAGAAGGTATTTTTTTCTAAATCCCCCAGATAGCGGATATATATCAAGCATTGAGGGAACCATGCAAAACGGTCTTGTGATTGTGTAGTCGAGAACGATCGACGTATATATATATATACGCCTTGTAATTTGAAAATATTTCACTGGCATATTTCGGGCCTAGTAACATGACACACATGCCTATACATGGTCAAGACATATATTTTTCGTTAAACTGAAATAACAAACAATATGAAGAGGAGTGGATTGAAACACGACTAATAATGACTTACAATACAAAATATGAATAGATATATATTACAGACGTAAATGCTCAATTGATAATAACAACAACAACATCATGACTTTGAAAAGGGGTAGTGCTCACCCATTTGCCCGTGGAGAATAAACGAACGCTTCTGGCATATCTGATGTGATGCCTAATTCTTCTGCTTCGGGTAATTCTGTGTGGGTATGTGAATATGGTCTTGCAAGCATACTACACAACAATATATTTACGTAGCTCTGCTCCGTGCACGCTGTGGGATGCGAGTACGCAGTCATTCACTGCTCACGCGCAGCCGAATCCCAGCATTGCTTGCCTCTATCCAACCATTCATTCATCCATCCATCCACCCTTCCATCCATCCGTCCGAGCTCATTAACTGCAACCTATTCTTGGCCTGGACGTTATAGTACTTTGATTTGTGTGGAACACCGTACAGTCACTGATGCGGTATCGAGTCTTCTGACTCTATACAGAATGGGATGATGATATAGGCCCTGCATTGGATGGGTGGTTTTGTTTTCTAAACGAAAATGGAACATATATATACAAAAGTCCAGATCTAGACTACATTTATGAGCCTTATGTCTTGACGAACACAGATGCGATGTGAACAGGCTCGGTCGCAATATTCTCCCTGACGGAGTCTAAAGATATAAAACGGTTTGCAAAGCATTTGAGACTGATTCGAACTACGTTCTCTAGAAACATTACAAATCCGCTATTATCCCGACTACTATGTTATAATGCAGGGCAGCAATCCCTATGGCCCTGGAAACGATTCTTTTACAATAGGGGTGCAGGTGTATATTTGAAAAGCAAAAAAAAAAGAGAAAGACAAAAGGTGTTCACTACAAAAAAGGGGTCTATTTATTTGTCCCGAGAAATTTGAGAATAAAAAAAAAGGTTTCACTACAAAATCAAGGTAATGTTGGTTACCATCTTTACACACCTTCCACAATACCCGAGGTGCTGCCTATGGACAATGAAATACACGCAGCACCCTCTATGGGGGGGGGGAGCACCCCTGCATCCCAGGGACATGGCAATCCCAAGTCATGTCCGTTTCAACATGATGATTATTCAAAATGTTGTAGGTCATTTCAATGGAGGTTCATAATCAAAGTGCTTTGAATACCAAGTTTTACTTGAGAAATTTTCTCCTGCAATTCGCTGACGTACCTTTTCTTTAAATCAAACTAAAATATCTCGGAACTGTAAGAACAGCTCTTCCGGTGTTTTCCCGCTCGTTCGCTACGCTCACTCGCGTATGAATAATTAAAAACTCCTGGAGAAAGAAAAACGCGATAACCATGATAACAGGTAATCAGACCCTTTGCCAAAAAACAGATGACTTCCAAAACACTTTTAATGTTAGAACTTCCAAAGATTGGAACATGCTTCCAAGTAATGAAATAATTAGCCCATCTATCTCTACTTTTAAAAACTTACTCAAGGCCCATCTTCTTATATAATTTCCACTGCAAAATGATTTCAGAACCTGTTATTTCCACAATAATACCTCACATTTAATTTATGCTCAATTTTGTCATATTATTTAAAATTTTGGCTCACACCACAACAAAGATTTGTAATTCATTAATTATATTTTGTCATATTATGTTATCTTATGCCTTTTCTATAATTTTGCCCTCAAATCACGTTTTAATATTTTTATTTGTTACATAAATCTGTAAATATTATCTATGTCCTTTTAATGGCAATTTACATTTTTTTAATATTTTCGAATGTTAAACTTATATTTTTATCTTGATGCTACTTCATTGTAATTGTACTTTTGGGATTCAAACTTGTACGGGTTTTTCAAACCATTGAATTTGAACTGAATTTAATTTATTTCCGTTAAAAAACAAACAACAATATATATAAAATGAAACATATATGAAAACGGGAGGATGGCCCTACTCAGCAGCATCAATCATGGTGCTGCTGGTCTACCGAGGGGCCCTCATATAGCATGAAAGAAAATTACACAAATAAAAATTATACATGATATAGAAATAACATACCAAAACAATAAGAAATAAAACTAATCGGTCATAACATCTAGCCCCCACCCTCTCCCTACATTAACACACCCTACATTTAAATGCATAGGAATTGAGCAACAGAGAATAATGTACAATCAGACCCAATTTAAGATCTGGTTATTAACTACGGTTATTAAATGAGCTATATAAGGAAATGAATATTTAGCATCAAGTGGTAATTCATTAAAATATTCATTGTTTGTGTCCCTTGACATGTTTTATTTTATATGTCTTGTTTAAATAAAATAAAGTACACAAATATATTTTATGATACTAACCAAGGCGGACCTTTGTTCACCTTTATTAGGGACCATTTGACCCCGAAGCTCTAGTGTTTCATTGCTCTAGTGTCGCTTATAATTCTTTAAAGATCTTCCGAACGCCCCCCCCCCCCCACCTCCACGAATGCCTGAATAATAAAATCCAGAATGCTAATATTTTATTGTCTCCTTCCTCAACCTTGATGCAAAGTTTTATGATAGTGCTGTATTGATTCTTATACTTTACACACTCTGTAAACTTGGCCTAGATAACTTGATAAATATGTTTTATATACTAAAAGGGTGGGGCAAATGAGAATAATGAGTCAATGAGATTAAGATAATGAAGTTCAGTTCATAAAAGCGATCAAAAACCCAAAGTGGCATTTAGTGGTGTTTAGAAGAAAAATCCCAACGCATTTAGCGCTTTTTGAATATTGTTTTAAAGATTGATAAATTCTGGATGAAAAAAAATATTAAAAAAAATATATATATTCTCGTGCAACAAGGAAAAATAATAATAATAATAATAAACAGTTCTTGTATAGCGCATATCACATTATGAATAATGTCTCTATGCGCTTCCAAAGGACTTGGATATTATTACCCCAGCTGTAGCTGGGGTATGTATGAATATGCCCATGCAGGCCTAGAAAACCTGCAAGAATTATTCTTTCCATTTTGATTACTGAGTGGCATAATAATGAACGCCTAAAGAAGAAGAAAAAAAGGGTAACAAACATGGCGTATTGGCAAAATTTCCAAAACGATGTCAGCGAAAATTTTTACCTTTTGAAAATATTTTTTATTCTTTTCTTTTTAACCCTTCCACAGGGTTCCTTTATTGAAATCACTATAATACATATTTTCAAACAATACATAATTGAATAATTAACACTTTTGAAAATAATGATGTTTTAATTATCGTAGTAGATTTTGACATTATTTTCGAAAATTTCGGGAGTCGGGCTCATACTTTACACCATCTCATAAAGGGAATGTTGTAAATGTCATCAAAACATTTAAAGTATAAGGACATATTTCATGAAAATTGGTCATAAAAAAAGAGGTTAAAAGTTTATATCATTTCAACGATCTTGATATTTTATTTCAAATACACATGATGATTGTTTCACCTTTCTCTCTTTGACTCAAGACCCACATGTCTTTAGAAGTTTCAATCAAGGTATGTACACAGTAAAACGCTGTTTAAGATTTTATACAACGCTGTTTACTATATGAACCTTACAGTATTTGTTAAACCGTTTAAACAGTCATGTTTAATTTATTGAAGATTAGATATTGAAAATTAAACTTTGTTGCTTAAGATTTACTCTTTTTTTAACTGTTATTACAGTGAGATTCATATAGTAAGCAGCGTTGTATATATTTTTTACTGTGTATCTACATACTTTTCCCAGTCAGTTTCTCTGATTCTGAAGTTTATATGCTGTAAACACTTTTGAGAGAATTACATTGACACAGAGTGTTCTTTAAAGATAATTTATTATTTTTTTTCTCGTTACAGCAAAACAAACAGCAAACAAAATAGAAAACATAACAATGTGTAATCTTCAAGTAATAAATGATTAAATTAATTACTATTATAGGATTTGTTTAGTGCACGTATCCACATTTCTAGGTGCTCAAGGCGCTCCTATATTACCCCGGCTAATATTATACCGATTCTGGTGCGCACAGCTTTTTTGAAGAATTACTTAATGCCGGTACCAATTTGCCTCACCTGGGTCGAATGCAGCACAGTGTGGATAAATGTCTTGCTGAAGGAAAACACGCCATGGCTATGATTCGAACCCAAAAACATATTAAGAAGAAGTAAACAGAAATATTTTTCATATTTTCAAGTGGTGTTAAACCAGCCTATTTATCCTACCTATTCCATTACCATGAGTAAATAAAAAAACACAGCTGTGGTGACATAGCTATTAATATTCAACGTGTTCAAACAATGAAACATCCTGTTGTAAAGTTAAAGGGGGAGGGGCAAGTTATACAATAATTTTTTTACCAAAATAAAAGAGATAGGACACATTTATTTGGCTTAAGGGACCAGAGCACGGCCAGTGATTCCAGGGAGTCGTGATAGTTTCATCAGTGGCATACAGATAGGAGGCGCTTTGGGGCACTTGCCACCCCCCCCCAAAAAAAAAGCACGACTAAGAAAACACAGAGAAAGGAAAGGAAAGAAAGAAGAGTGAAATATGATATCATTTTCTGAATACTTGTCAAAATATATCACAAAATTGGATTTTAGAATAACAACTATAGAAATATTTGCTCGATCGCTTCGCTAGTATTTTATTATCATTTTTTCATATAAATGTTTCTAAATACGCCATATTGCCCTCCCCCCTCAATTTGGTTCATTACGTCACCGAGTTTTTTGAGGGAGTGGGGGTATGGCGACCTAAAGATGACGGCATTTTTTCTTTAATATACTTTAGAGTTAGATATGGATTAAACCTCTCATTTATAATTCTCGTTCCCCCCTTCCTCCATTCTTTTTCACTACTTAATTCTAAACTTGAGGTCAAGTCTACACCCCAAAATGTTGATATGAATCAACAGTGGCAAATCAAATTAGCAAAATGCTTAACGTTTCATCAAAATCGGATGTAAAATAAGAAAGTTAACATGCAAATGAGAGAGTCGATGATGTCCATCACTCACTATTTTTTTTTGGGGGGGGGGTTGAGTTATACAATATTTAATTTTTTCCAAATTTGACATTAAGGACCAACTTTCCTGAACCATAAAATATGGTAACAATGGTGACACCACATGTTCAGGGAGGAAGAAAATTTTGTTTCACAGGACAATGAGGAAAACAAATATTTCATAATAATGAAATATAAAAGAAATAGAGAGTGTTTGATGTCATCAGTCCCCTCATTTGCCATGTTTGCAGACCTATCAGGATGTGCAAATAACTGTTTTGTGAAATTACGCGAAAATCAAAATGTCATAACTTTCTCATTTTGCATCCGATTTTGATGAAATTTTAAGTGGTTAGTTAATTTTTCTCTTTATATCCGAATCGACTTTTTGTTGGGGTGGACTTGTCCTTTAAAAAAACAAAGTGTTTGGTCTGCCCGTGGTGCCAATCCGGAGTGATTATTATGAACTTCCAGAGTTTTAACTATACATGCATGTGGATGCATGTAATTAAAACTATTATCCATGATGGCATGTCATGATGATAATCATGAGCAAAATGTTGAAATGTAGAAATCGTAGATATACTGTCAAACCACAAATCACAAAAAGGAGCTCATCCATTATCACTCCATTTATTTGGTCACAACTTTTCCATGATTTCTGGGGAGAAAAGCACGCAAACATCAAAATGCGAACGATCTGTTTATTAAAACTCAAACGATTATGATAAAATTCCCAGTGGCTTACTCTACTTTATCATGTTTATGTTTACTGTTACCATGGTTACGGAGTATCTCATTAAATAGTTAAATGACTGAGTCACAGAGAATTTATAAAGCGGTATACAACAATATTATCCATTTACTTTTAAATACAAATGACATTTGAGATAAATTTATTTACTGAATTGTGTTCCTTAAATCTATGATTATGTTATATATATGTATATATATATATATATATATATATATATATATATATATATATATATATAATATTTATTTATTTATTTATATTGTAGTATTTTCGATCTTGTTTTGTTATGTTTATCATATTATTGTGAAACGGAAATAAATAAATAAATCAAATCAAATCAATATAAGCTATTTATTTATTCGTGCATTGTGATCATCTTCAGCTTCACACATTTTTTTTTCTTTACAAGTACATTACTGTGATAGGTATACTTTGTCAACAGAGTATCATTTGTTATCGAACTTACACTGTAAAATCTGTAGTGTTAAAACTGACACCAATTGGTGTTAGGACCACACCCTGAGGTGTTAAAATAACACTCTAGAAATTGAACATAACACCAAAGAGTGTAACTGTAACAACCATAGGTTTTTTCTAGATTTAATGTTTTCTTTTAATATGTATCCCTTGATTACTAAACCCACAAGTATTTCGTCTTCTAAAGCTTCTTTAATAGACAACATCTTTACCAATTCAATTGAAAAAAATAATTACCAAGGACTCATTTATTCAGATCTCTCCGATCATTTTCCAATATTCTGTGTGAGTAAAGATAGAGAAAATTTTGTCTTACCGATTGATAATAAGAATCATAAAAATAGATTAGTAAATGAAAGAGGAATAGCAATGTTTAAGGAGAAACTTCGTACAGTTGATTGGCAGACAGTTTATAGTAACGATGATGTGAATATTTGTTACAACTTTTTCATTTCCAAATTCTGTATGTTATATGATGAATGTTTCCCTGTTTGTACTGCAAAACCACGCAGTAGTAAAACACATTTCAAGAAACCTTGGATTACAAATGGTATATTGAGTTCAATAAAACATAAACAAAGAATGTATAAAGGTACGATGAATACATTGAATACAAGGAAAAAAAGGAAATATTATAATTATAAGAATAGATTAACTTCCATAATTAGAGCTTCAAAGGCAAAATATTATTCTATGATATTCTTATCAGTCAAGGGGGACATGGTTAAAACGTGGCGAGAAATTAATAATTTACTTGGAAAAAATAAACAAAATTCGCTACCACAAAAAATGTTTTATGGAAATTCATCGTTCCATTCATCTAAAGATAAAGCACAAGCTTTCAACTCTCTTTTTATCAATATGGCTAAAAATATTTCAGCATCAATTCCTAATTCAACTAAGTCATTCAAAGACTTTTTGACTACACCCTCCATGTCCTCTTTGTTTCTGAATCCAACCTCTCCTTATGAAATTATTAATCTTTGCCATGAACTCAAATCATCTAAAGCAACAGGCCCAGATGATGTATTAACTTCTGTTTTGAAAAAATGTATACATTTTTTGTTGAACCTTTGTGTTGTATTTATAATAAATCTCTTGTATCAGGAGTATTCCCCAATAAACTTAAAACTGCCAAAGTTATTCCTTTATATAAGAAAGGTCCAGTAAACTGTATAGAAAATTACAGGCCCATTGCACTTTTATCTACTTTTTCAAAATTACTGGAAAAAATAATGTATAAAAGAATTTATAAATTTTTATCCAAAAATAATCTTCTAGTTTCAGAACAATTTGGCTTCCGGAAAAAAAACATTCTACTTCTTTAAGCATATTAAATATTACAGATGATATATTACGTAAATTTGATGAAGGTAAATTTTGCTGTGGGTTTTTATGGATCTTTCCAAAGCATTTGACACCATCGACCATCACATACTGCTTGAAAAATTGTATTATTATGGTATAAGAGGTGTATCTCTTGAATGGTTTAGAAGTTATTTATTTGAAAGGAAACAGTATGTGATGGTCGATGGTGTAGCATCCGATTTTTCATATATAAATACTGGTGTTCCACAAGGATCTGTGCTTGGGCCACTGTTATTTTTGTTGTATATAAATGATATTACACATACTTCAGATATTCTCAAATTTTCATTATTTGCTGATGATACTGCTGTCATTTCATCTCACAAAGATATAAATATTTTAATTTGTAATATAAATATTGAATTAGAGAAATTTGTAACAAACTCTTTTTAAATGCTGATAAAACACATTACATAATATTTCATTCCAAACAGAAAAAAGTTTCTTGTCAGGTTTCCCCTGTGTATATTAAAAATGATATTCTTAAGAAATGTAATATTGTAGAATTTTTAGGCATCAAACTTCATGAATCGCTTGATTGGTCTCACCACATTTCTCATGTTTGTTCTAAAATCTCAAGGGGAGTTGGTATTATATCACACTTTAGAAACACACTGCCAAAAAATATTTTATTAACTATTTATAACAGTATTATATTACCACATATCAATTATTGTAATATGATATGGGGCAACTCTTACAAGACACACCTATACAAAATTCATATTCTTCAAAAACGTGCTATCCGTATAATTACTCATTCTAACTACATGACACCAAGTACTCCTCTGTTTTGTGACCTAAAATGTTTGCCTGTTTTGATCTTGTAACAGTAAACAATTTAATATTTATGTTCAATTTTCATATAAAAGAGCTTCCATCAATATTCAATGATATGTTTAAAACAAATTCTTTTTATCATTCTTATGCTACCAGAAACAAATCAAAATTTCTTATTCCTTTTGCACGTACCTCATTAACCCAACATACAATAAGATTTCAGGGTGTTCATGATTGGAATTTGTTACCTTATGTTGTGAAAAATTCTTCAACTTTAACGAGATTCAAATACTTATGTAAACAATTATTGTTTAAACGTTTGATGTGCTCTGAGTAGAGGGTATTCTTTCTCCCTCTCGAACTCTATCTTCCTTTTTCTTTCTTTTTTTCTCCCTATCTCTCCTTTTCTTTTTCTATCGCTTCCTTCTCTTTCTTACTCTTTGTTAACTTCTCAATGTTCTGCTTATGGGTGTGTGTTGGTGTGATTGTGTGTGTGTATGAGACAGTTTTTTTTATCTGCTTTACGTTTTAACAATGTAAGATCTGTTTTGTTTTGTTAATGATTGTACAGGGCCCCATCCTCGCAAGCTATGCTTTTCTTGGGGTCCTTCCGATTTTTAATTGTGAACTTTGTTATGTATTTATTTCAATTGAGTTTTTAATGGAAAATAAATGAAATAAATGAAAAAAAATGAAAAGGTGTTGTAATAACACCTATATGTGTAAAACTAACACCACCAATTTAACACCGGTGCAAAATAACTGGTGTTGTCCTCTATGTACACCGGTTAACACCACAGTTTTTGCTGTGTACGATAGTGCATTTCTGGCACACACAAGAAATATACAATTTAGTTATTAATTGTTAACTTCCTAAAAAGGAATTTTTTTGTCATCCAAGTATAGGCCTAAAATTGCTATAATTTTGGCTGATTATAGACTGACACTAACAGTTGTGTGTTTCAACAGGGGCAGATCCATGACTTTCCAAAAAAGGGGGCACAAGTCCCAAGCAAACAACAAAAGTTTTCAACCAAAAATTCAGGGTCGGCTGTGCCCCCTAGATCCGCCAGTGAACTCTCATTTACTGTTTGTTTTCTCATCACCATGATCACTTCATGTTTCTTTGAAACTATAATTATATAACCACTATAATGTGCGGGAAAAAAAAAAAAAACAAATAAAGCGGGAATATTTTGCCACTAAAAAATGGCTTCTTTGGGATTCTTAAGAGATCAATGTCAATCTTTGTTTCTTTATGGAATAACCTTCATCATCTTTATTTCCATTCGATATTATTGATCCCAAGTATATGTTTAAATTTCAACTTCGAAGAAAAAAAGGCGGTTACTGCTTGCAAAAGACAACTTATAAAAGCACCCCTATGACAGGAGATTAGCTATTTGACAATTGAGCACAAAGTATCACTTGCCATTCTACCGTGTTAAAGAAAACTTGACACTTAAAAAATCTTTAATATAAGAAAGAAATATGCCATGGACACATAACTATAATATATGGCCTGAAAAAATATGTTCTTCCAAATATGTCTTCACGCTTGGATAATCAGGAGGCAACAATTTATGAATATTCAATAGGTGGGCTAATGTTGGCATATCCCCACTTGTTTTTTATCATTATTATATTATTGAATTAAGTATATTCATTTTTTTTACCAAGAACTGATTAAATGCATTAGTTATTTATTGCCGCAATTTATTTCATCAAAAAGGAGACACATCATTTATACATATTTCATTTTTTCATATATGAAAAAATGAAACATTTACGATTTCATGTTATAACATAAGGAAAAGGAAAGTGGGGATGTGACATTATCAGCCAACCTAATCTTCATGACGATGTGCATAAAACTGTTTCCACAAAATATTGATAAAATTTAAAATTCAATAACTTTATCATTTGTTATCCGATTTTGATGAAGTTTTCAGCATTTTGCTATGTGAATTTTTATTTATTTAGACAAAAATATTTTCAGCCCGGACCATCCCTTTAAGCTTACCAAATTAGAGTTGCAAAAGGATGGAAATTTCCATGAAAAGTTCCGGGAATTTTCAGCTGCCGGGAATTTTGGGAATTTTCTTTTTTTTTTCAAAAAGAGAGATAATACTTTCTTAAAATGAAAAATTATAAATTGATATCATCAAATATTATTCTTTCTATATTTATTCATACGATTGTGCATTCTTTAAATTGCCAAGGGTATAAAATATTCATCAAATACATTATATCCAGTAACATGATGGAGTATTATGTACAAAATGAAACTTTTCAATTGAACATGAAAAAATAAAAACTTTGCACTATTTTCCATTTTTCTTTAAGTGTTGTGAGATGCCCCCTCAACCCCCAAAGAAAAAAATGGGGGAGGGGTAGAAAAAATATAATGGCTGACTTCGAAAACAATCAAGATTAATAATTTTTCACAAAGGGAGAAAAAAAATGCACTTAAGTTTGTAGACTTCAAATGACCTTTGACCTTGATTAAGATTGAGAAAATTGCTACTTTTTGAAAATTCCAAACATTTCTTGAAAAATCCTGAAAATTGCCAAAAATTCCCAATAAATTCCCGTTTATTTCCATGGAAAGTTTTCACCGCAAAAAAATCCCGGGAATTTTGCAACCTGAGACCAAATGAAACGTGGTGAAAACAGGCTAGAGTGAGTTGAGTGGTCTGGTATGATGGCCCTGAAGGGACATCGCACATAGACCAAATCGCGAATATTCACGACGAAATTCGCGACATCGTTAATTTCGTCGCCAATTTCGTCGTAAATATTCGCGATTTGGTCTATATGCGATGTCCCTTCAGGGCCACCATAGTCTGGTGCCCCTAGCCTTGTGAGTATGAACATCGATCACCTCACACAGCTATTTGTGTGAAGTCTCAGGATCCCGAGCTCGTGTAGTTGCAGAAGGTTCATGAATTCATCGCCCATGGCGTGGGAGGTACTAAAATGTTCTTCATCGAAGTAATGATAGGGAACGTTTCTCATCGCCTCAGAGCGGAACTCGTTTGGGAATGGCCAGAAGCCGTACAGATGAAGCTCGTCACATACCGTTAAGGCAAAGTTTGTTACATAAAAACCTGATTAAGAGAAAAGAAAAAAGTATTTAAAACAAGTGGAATGCCTCTGGCCGTCTCACCTGCATCACGCGGTTCAATATAGCAGCAGTGCTGACTTTGAATACTACTCTAACTCGCACAAGATGTTCAGTGATACATGGTTACTCTTATGTCCACTTTTTATGAACTAGACCAATAAACTTACAGAGATATGATGGTTATTCACCAAAAAACCCCAACATGGCCAAAGTTCATTGACCTTACATGACCTTTGACCATGATCATGTGACGTGAAACTCAAACAGGATATTCAGTGATACTTGATTACTCTTATGTACAAGTTTCATGAATCAGATCCATAAACTTTCAAAGTTATGATGGTAATTCAACAGATACACCCAATTCGGCCAAAGTTCATTGACCTTTGACCTTGGTCATGTGACCTGAAATGTGCACAGGATGTTCAGTGATACTTGATTACTCTAATGTCCAAGTTTAATGAACTAGCCCAATAAACTTCCAAAGTTATGATGGTAATTCAACAGATACCCCCGATTCGGCCAAAGTTCATTGACCCTAATGACCTTTGACCTTAATCATGAGACCTGAAACTTGCACAAAATTTTCAGTGATGCTTGATTACTATTATGTCCAAGTTTCATGAATCAGATCCATAAATTTTCAAAGTTATGATGGGAATTCAACAGATATCTCCAATTCGGCCAAAGTTCATTGACCCTAAATGACCTTTGACCTTGGTCATGTGACGTGAAACTCATGCAGGATGTTCAGTGATACTTGATTAACCTTATGTCCAAGTTTCATGAACTAGGTCCATATATTTTCTAAGTTATGATGACATTTCAAAAACTTAACCACAGGTTAAGATTTCGATGTTGATTCCTCCAACATGGTCTAAGTTCATTGACCCTAAATGACCTCTGACCTTGGTCATGTGACATGAAACTCTAATAGGATGTTCAGTAATACTTGATTAACCTTATGGCCAAGTTTCATGAACTAGGTCCATATACTTTCTAAGTTATGATGTCATTTCAAAAACTTAACCTCAGGTTAAGATTTGATGTTGACGCCGCCGCCGCCGTCGCCGCCGCCGCCGCCGCCGCCGCCGCCGTCGCCGCCGCCGTCGGAAAAGCGGCGCCTATAGTCTCACTTTGCTTCGCAGGTGAGACAAAAATCAGACATAATTACCATAATCATCAACACCATAAAATTACTATAAAACGGAGCAATTCGACTCCGGGATAAGGGACCTGTTCATATGTATTGCTCTCGGAATACGGCCTATGGGCATTTTGTCAAACCTGATACAGGTTCCGCATATGTTAAACTCATTTTTCAGATCAAGAGAACCCCCTCTTTCTCGAATATTTTATTTACAAAATTCAAAACATAACATAAGCAATAATCAATAGGAATAAATAACGATCTATAAACGACAAAGACAAGTATACAATTAAATGCAATGTAAAAATACACCAGACAGCTGGCATCTTATGACTTGTGCGTATCCCTTTCTTTGTCTCTCTTTCAAATGAAAAAATAATTTTGTCCCTGTCTCTCCCAATTTCTCTCCAAAGTTGATTTATAGATAATGTACTCAGCTCCACGAGGCAGTGAATAAAACTAAATCTAAATCAGTAGATTCCATCATTGAGATCAAAGCATGGACCTACTGCTAGTAGGTCCATGATCAAAGTATACTGCATGTCACGTTGCAACAGTGACTCCTTGTAATTACACCCGGTAATGACCAAATGAGTCGTGACAGTAGAACCAGGGATGGAACCAAGTTGGCCTTTTCAGATTCAAGGAATCAATCGGATGACCGCCCTCATTGGTAGACACGGGAGATCCAGGCACGAACAAAACCTGAATGAACATGATCAATGGGCTTATTTATTGCCCTTTTTCAGACAAAGTAAAGATGTGTCATGCTTATTTTTTCAAATGGTCTGGCGTAGCGGAGTTTGTTGCGATTCGGGTATTGATTTCTAATGACATACATTTTGCTGTATTAATTCCATTATCACACTCTGAATTGAAAGAAGGCAAACAGGGTGGTTGAAGACAGGGGCGGATCCCGTACAGGATTATTCGATGAAGTTTGACAAGCAAAAAATATAAATAAAAAAGTAAAGGGTTGTAATAAAAAAAAATTGAGGGTATTCCTCCACGGAAAATGATGACAAGCAAAAAAAAAGGTCTTCACTTTAAAAAAAGTGGTTGATGAGCTGAAAGAAAAGAGAGGATTGAGAGGGATAGAAAAGAAATAGGAGAGAGGGGGGGGGGGGGAGGGGGTAGGCATAAAAATGATGGATAAGAGAGAAAACGTACCTGTTGATATAATCTTGGTGACATTACGGTCTTTCCAGAATTGCCAGATTGCTTTAAAGTGTTCCGGGTGACCGACCACAAACTGATTTTCAGAATTGTTGTAGAAGAAAGAAGCGTTAAGACATATATCTGTGTACCTATGGCTGCTTAAACATGGAAACCATAGATACCCGGAATATTCTTTCATTTGATGAAGAAATTCCGAGAGGTTGCTTTCATTGGCAAGGCCACCAAATCTGTGATGAGGAAGAAATGGTGATTATCATATTAATGGAGAGGAAAATCGATAATTATTCTCTGTACCAGCATCATTGCTATGGTTACCATCAGGATTAATTTTTTGTTGCAGATAATTATACTTATTATCTTTATGATATTAACCATCGTCATCATCATCAAAAGCATCATCATCATCATCATCACCATCATCATCATCATCATCATCATCAACATCATCATCATCATCATCATCATCATCATCATCATCATCATCACCATCATCATCACCATCATCATCACCATCATCATCATCAAAATAATCATCATCATCATTATCATCATCACCATCATTATCATCATCACCATCATCATCATCATTATCACCATCCGAGGTACTGATCAACATCATCATCATTATCACCATCATCATCACCATCATCTTTGCCATTATCAACATCATCATCATCACCATCATCATCATCAACAGTGGCGGACCGTGACCCGGAGGAGACAGAATTGGAGGGGCACTGTATTGTTTGTGAACAATGCTGTGCCCCTCCAATGCTTTGTCTCCTCCGGGTCACGGTCCGCCACTAATCAAAAGCACCACCATCATAATCATTATCATCACCATCTTTATCATCATCATTGTTATTGTTATCCTCGCCTGTATGAACATGTTTTCTTTAACTCACTTATTTTGGACTACGTCAGACTCTGTAGAAAATTGTGATTCTATAAAATGCAATGACAGATCCACGATATCGTATAGCGGAGGTAAAAATGGGCACATTTTTTCTTCAAAAATTAGAACAGTTATATCATGATCAACCCCATACACAAGACTCCTTGCACAGCTTACTTTTAAAACATGCCAAAAGGGAGGAGAGGTATGTGGGTATATTGATATCCACATATCAATGAAGCATTACACAATTCAAAACACTGTTTTAAACATTATACAAAGCTGTTTAACTCTACATTCTATATCAACCTTATACAGCAGTTGTTTAAACGGGTGCTGAAATCTTGAAGAGCAATGTTTAATTTTCAATATGTAATTCTCAATAAATTAAGCATGGTTCTTTAAACAGGTACAGTAAGGTTCAGTAGAGGGAGGGTGGTTCAAGCTGAACGTAATTTTGATCCCCCCCAAAAAAAAGTCTTCACCACCAGTTTTAGGTCGTTTCCCACCCCCCCCCCCTCCCCTCCCAAAAGTAGGGGGTGAACCCCTGTAACCCCCCCCCCCTCCTGCGTACGCTATACTGGTAATGTTTATGCATGTATGTATTATAGAAAACAATTATGACTTTTGTATACAATTTCAAACACCGTTCACAAAAACCCACTCCAGAGAAATGTGAGAACAGGTCTGACCTATCAGCACGTCGTTAAAATTATATTTCCTTAAACGCATTTAGGTATTGTTTTGACCTCTGGAAATGACCTCTGAATCACCAAACAACCATCTCTAACGTGACAATCCAACTTTATATCATAAACTGAAGTTGACATTTGACACGGATAATAAAGCCGACAATACTTTTTTTCTACAGTCAAAGATATTACATTACCAGTCGATATTTTCCGACAAAAGCTGTTGAACTTTTGAAAAGAATCAGGCAAATGCCACACTTGTAATTTTCGGGGTGGGGTCGGTAAAAAAGGTCTTGTATTATTTCTATTTCTTCTACTTATTATTCATTAATTTGTCAACTAAAATTGGTTTGATGTTAGACCAGGCGGATATTGAACAGCCTGAATAGTGAAAAACGTAACCTGAAATAAAAAAAAATGGTAAATCAGCTGAATTTCAATTAGACCAAATTGTTCAGTAGACGAAATGATTGTAGACGAACTATAGAATTGTACTACGACAATAAATGGACAAGAGACGAAACAAATGTATACCATTTACCGCAGCTAATGGGTAAAAAACATTGGATTTATTGTAATTAAAGAAACCAAGGATAAAGTATGCTCCTCATTCACACGAAGAAAATAATTAGAAGTGTTAGGATCAAGCGATGATAAAAATAATATAGGGATAACAATATTCAATAGGGGAAAATAGGGATAATGAAAACATTATCCAAATTCTGTAAAATATCAAACCTAAGGATTGAATGACAAAGAGAGAATATTTACGAGTTCGCATTATAGGTGAATGGCCTCAGGAGTCTGAATTGTATAAATGATAAAAGTCATATTGGCTCTCATTTACTGTTTGATAGTATGGGGCGAATGCCCGATAGACAGCACTTGCTTTTAAGTTGTTAGCGTCGAGTATTAAGAGTCAAACTTGAGCTTTTGAGTGGTTAAAAATATTTGACTTATGTACGGCTTCCGAGAAAACACTTGAAATAGCAGTAAATGACTTACAAATATCACCATGATAAGCGTCCATTTAAATTAATTCCATATCTAAGAATCCAACTGAAATATTCCTGCATTCTAACTATTGAGGAGAATGGCACATGAGTGACATGACAATTCTGAATTTCAATATAATAGATTATAGGGCCGGTCGATTTCGATTATATCATAATCGATAATCATTGCCTGATGTACAGGTTTATTGAAACAAAAGTAACAGCTTCCAAATTTTCCATGGACTTATTTGAAGAGAGAGTAAACATAAGACATATTAAAAGTACAGAGTTTGGGAAAGTTGTGATTTTTAATAATAAGCCTATTCGATAGGGAGTTGTATATTCGATAAGATTCTACACGATAAAGGGGTTTATTAATTGCATCATATTTTGAAAAATATTGGCAAACTAATAATAATAATAATAATAATAGGCATTTATATAGCGCCATCTATCTAGAAATATTCTATTCCGAGGCGCGTTGGTATAATTATTATTACCCCGGCTTTAGCTTGAGCTGCCTCTCAGCGCTCATACATTCAAGGAATTAATCCTGCCGGGTACCCATTCACCTCACCTGGGTCGAGTGCAGCACAGTCAGGATAAATTTCTTGCTGAAGGAAATTACGCCATGGCTGGGATTCGAACCCACGACCCTCTGTTTAAAAGTCAGAAGACTTATCCACTGGGCCACAACGCTCCACAAACTAAAATGTGATAGACATTTTCTTAATTTGAATTTAGATGCAAATTACAGTGAAAAGGTCGCGCATATTTATGCCTGTTTATCCGTTAGTTGGAAGAACAATATCGAAATAAATAAAAACATAACTCTGGCATCGATTTCTATTTGGGTAAAAAAAAACTTTAAAATCTAAAGAAATATACGAACAGCTGTTAAATAAAAAATGAAATTAGACCCTCTATTTTCGACCGATTTATAACGATTTTTGGTATTACCAATAAGGAAATAGACAGTAATTCTTTAAGATTAAGATATTGCACACTGAATAGTCGATTAAGGGAATTTCAGTACACACTAAGAAATGTTTGAACCCTAATGAAGCACTTGTACGAACCTTTAGGGGTTTAATCTTGCACCCTAAATGGCAAAAGGTAAAAAAATGCACCTTTTATCATTAAATGCACCAAGAAATGCTCGCTCGCACCCTAATAGGTTCAAATATGAACGTGTTAAGGTACATAGTACTTGACATTAAATAGGGTTCAAATTTGAACCTTTATCACATTGTTCAATTTCGCACCCTATAGGGTACTTAACATAGCTAAATGCACCCTCAAATGAGCGTAATTACACTCATTAGCACCCTTTGGTGCAGCTATTCAAATTCAAATTTGATCCCTTATTTCTTCGTGTGTATAAACCCTTGCATGATATTATATACACTAACCACCACTTTTTCCGTTTGGTCGACCAATTTATGCTCATTTTGAGAAAAGGACGAAGAAACGTTTGGACATCTATTTACTCTTGTGAATGTTTAAAATCACTTTGGGATCTGTGAGCAAGAAGTTTAAATTTTAGAATAAATAAAATTCAGTTCGCAGGAAATTCTTTTCGGGAAGAAGGAGAGAAGTAAAGGTAAGTATCAATTAATCAATCCTTTTTTTTTTAGTTAAATATCTATTTACAAAAAACCGAGAATTAAAAAAACACTCCTTCATTGAATAAAATAAAAATAGTGTTAGAAGGTGTCAAAGAGAAGAAAAAAAGAGGGGGACTCTTACAATTTATTTCTCTAGGTGGAAAAACTTTAGACCATTTATTGGAACCCAGAGCCAGTTCTCCACCGGATAGGGGATGGGGGTGTTTTAATCTTAAAAATTGTCTGGGCCGGACTTTCGTCCAGTTCTATCGCTCAGTTGATCAGTCACACACAGTATAATAATAATGATGATGATGATGATGATGATGATAATAATAATAATAATAAAAATAATAATAATAATAATAATAATAATAGTAATATGATCATGATAATAAGGATTATGTAATAATATAATAATAGCAATAATGATTATAATAATAGTAATGATAAAAAAATAATGATTATAATAATAATACTGACAACGCAGTTCCTGTGTAGCGCATATTTATGTCACAACATCCCTATGCGCTTCTAAAGCAATTGCAATTGATACTATTACCCTGGCTTTAGCTCCGCAGCCTTTTACAGCGCGGCGGCATTTCAAGGAATAATATCCTGCCAGGTACCCATTCATCTCACCTGGGTTGTGAATACATTTCTTGCTGAAGGGAATTATGACATGGCTGGGATTCGAACCCACAACCCTCTGTTACGTGGGCCACAACGCTCCACAACGTATGCTGATTGCGGTCTGGACATCCGTGTCTCTTGATCGCTGGATCAAAGATGGGAATTACAGTTGATATCCAGAGTATCTATTCAGTACTGGATTAATCATTTTAAAACACACTGATTCCGGTCACCTCGCTTTTTCAGAGTCATGAGAGTGTGAATGTCAATAACTCGGGCACCATCCCATTCACTAAAGTGACCTGTAATTGAGGGCGTGTTCTGCTAGAGCTGAATAGATGGATTGCTCAATCTGAGGGCTCTTTCAATCAGAGATCTTTATGTTTTTCCAACACGACAATTGTCACAGTCTACGCGGGTGATCTTGTAGACAATAGACCTGTCTCCTTTTTGGAAATTGGTCTTTTGGATTGACTAACCTGCTTCTTAAAGTGTTCCGGCTTTCGAAAGCAACGGCAATATCCTTGTCTTGGAACGCTTGTTCCAAACGAGAGGATAATAGCTATTGAAAAAAGGAAGGACTACCCGATTGTTGACTTCTTTTCTTTACCTTGGGAGACTAGGTTTAATTCTGGTTTTGTCTTCTGCTCTACGACTTAACCAAACTGGGTAGCCACATGACATAACACATTTTCACTATGTTCGAATTCACTTTTTTATTCACGGAGGATAAAAATGATTAATCCAGTACATAATAGAGACCCTGCATATCAATTGTCATTCGCATCTGTGGTCCAGTGATCGATAGACATGGAGGTGAAGACCGCGGGCAGCATACTGTGATTGGCTGATCAATAATTGGTTTGAGAAAGTCCATAGGCGATAGGAGTGGATGAATTAAAGCTCGCCCCAGATGATTTCAAGGCGAGTTGAAACTTAAAGGGGAAGTTCACCTTGAAGAAAACTTTGTTGTAAAAATAGCAGAAAAAATAGTAAAAAATATTGGTGAAGGTTTGAGGAAAATCCGTTAAAGAGTAAGAAAGTTATTAGAGTTTAAAATTTTGGATTTGTGACGTCATAAACGAGCAGCTGCCCCATGTGTTATGTAATATAAAATGTGTGAATTTCAAATTTTGTATGGTTCCTGATGACTTAATTTTCTTTTCTTTTCATGATCGGGTGTGAAATGATTTGTCTATTGATATACAAAAGTTACAGTGAAAACCATTTTCAATTTTCTGAGAAAATGACATTTCATTGATTTTTTACCATTCGCTATGTAGGAATGCTGCTCGCATATGACGTCACAAATCAAATAATTGAAATTCTAATAACTTTT
This sequence comes from Lytechinus variegatus, assembly GCF_018143015.1. Taxonomy (NCBI): domain Eukaryota; kingdom Metazoa; phylum Echinodermata; class Echinoidea; order Temnopleuroida; family Toxopneustidae; genus Lytechinus; species Lytechinus variegatus. The sequence goes on from NC_054750.1 coordinate 735,196, forward strand.
CAATTATTTGATGAATTTTTCTCAAACCTTCGGCAATATATATTATTATTTTTTCTGCTATTTTTACAATAATATTTTTGTCAGGGTGAACTTCCCCTTTAAACATTATGAACCTGTGGATATAAAGCAATCCATCCAACTAAGATTTCCTTGTATTATGTGGGGTGATGTTTCTTGTTTGTTGGAGGGAGGTAGTGGCCCGGGGGTAGGAGGGGTTTGCAAAGCCAATACTCAACGCCTTCATGGCTTTTATAATAATCGAAAATTATGGACTGCTTTTGGTTAAGGTTTTTGATCAGTAATGTAAAATACTTTACCTTTTAAAGAAAATACTAGGATTAAATGTTGTGAAGTTGCTCTTAAAGCCGGCATCCTCGCTGTGATTCTGTAACGGAGCCGCATTACACCTGATTGACCACAAGAAGTAAGATGGTATAGGATGGGAGGGGGGGCAAGAAAAAGGGAAAGAAAATACGGGAATAAAAAGTGAAAGGGGAGGGGAGAAAGTAGTTTTGTATTATTTTATGTCGACTTCCAAAGTATGAAAATAATAGCTGGTTTTCTATTTTCACTTCCCTTGGTAGTGATAATCTGGAAAGAATTTAGAGTGAACGTTTACGAGAAGGAGCATTTCACACAAAACTTTACTTGTTAAAAAATGGTGAAATTCACTAAAATCAAGCAAATGTCTCGCTCTATCTGATGAATTTCATTCTCTCCCTTCGAGTAAATCATTCATCATTAACATGGTCAAGAGAACAAAACTGGCTTTGATTCATGCTACTGGTACACTCTAAAAATTCGAATGTTAAATCAACATTTGAAAGGTTGGAGGAGTGACAATCTTTTCCAAATGTTACACCCAACACTGTATAAAGCTGAATCCAACATTTTAAGTGTTGGGTAGAACCATTTAAAGTGGTAAATGCAACATTTACAAAATGTTGTCACTCCTCCAACCTATTAAAAATGTTTAGTTAACATTTATTTTTTTAGAGTGTATTAAGCTGTAACTGTCTTTGCTTTGAAAATCAATGTGTTATGTAATATTTTCGACCGAGTAATCCAAACAATAAAAAAGTTGGCACATCTTAAGTGAAATTAATTGAATAGTAATGACCTTTACATACCTTTCTATTTTTACCTTTTTTTTCTCTGTTATGTTTTGTTTTTGTAAACTCACCTTGTTAGTCTTCGGGCTTTTTGATGAGTATTGTTGAATAAAACCGAACTGAATTTTAGTTTGAATTTGAATTTGAAAACATTGGTTGTAAATCTTAACCATTTCTTTTGGTTTGGTAAAATAATAATCATCAACCCATTGGTTATCTTGACCAGTCCATTGTTATACGCCTAAAGTTCGGATTGTATTCAGTATCGATCAGTACACGTGTTACATACTAATATATCTTATTAGTCTAAAATGGACTATATCAGTAACCATGGTAACCAATAAAATAAGAACACTCACCTAAATACAAAGTCTGCATCATCTATTTCTACTCCACATGAATTGTTCAGTAACGATCCGCTGTTTCCAACTAAACTGCACTTTTTGAATCGTTTATGTCGAAAAGGAGAGTTCTATGGATGAGGAAACGATATAGCAATAAGAAAGTTTATCATCGAGATATAATTTGTAAAATCATGAAAACGGAGAGGTGACAAATTGTAAATGAATTCAACAATATATTGTGTAAAATATTTGTCAGTCATAGATATACCTCGCGTGAATATCAACATGTGTTTACATTCTTTATTTTTAAGGCAGCATGATGTATTCGCGCGCTAAAAATATATACACTTCATCCCTCAATGATTAATTAATGATGGTATCAATTAATTAATAAATTAATAAATTAATGATGGTTTAATGTTTAGGTTTCATAAGGTCTCAGTGATGTAACGTAATTTTGCGAGGGTAAAGTGACTTCAATGTAACTATTCTATTTAAAAAACAAGGTATAATTGTAAAGTAATGTACAAACAAGCGATCTCTTTTTAATACTCCTCCTTTTTCATGTTTTTTCTTTCTATTTCCTTTTTTTTTCTCTTCGATTCTTCATTTTTTTTTCTTTTTTTTGATGACTTGTAGAGGCTAATCACCCCATGGTATTCAGGCATTGTCAGATGTCAATCTTTGTGTCAATTTAGTTTTCAAAGCACCAAGGTTTAACTTATTAACAATAGCAAATAAAGACAGAGTAATGGGTAAAAGATCCCATCATGGAGGTAGAAATAAATCGATTTGAGGTACAGACCTAAATACTTCATATCTTATTTACAAATATTATTTAAAAAAATACAAATTAACTAACGTGAGGAAATGAATTATACACCGACTCGTTCATGATAAAATGAGTGCCGTTGTTGAATTCGTGTCTCTGGGTTTTTGAAGTGATGTAAAATTGTAATACACTGTTGGCGTTTGTATTCTTCTGTGTGGCAACGACCATGTTTGGGCGCCTTCTTGGTTCGTACAACAACTCCTCTCTGAAAAAAATACAAATTAATGAACAACAAATAGTTATAAAAGTATCATTACATAAATAAAAATGAGATAAAATTACCTTTTCCCCCAAAACACACCCAAATATAACAATATTTTGAAGGCTGAATGTTTTCATTATATTTTTGACGGCTAAATATCCCCTAACTGATTCGTTTATAATATGCTAACTTATTTATTTATGCCATTATCTTCATAAACGCGCTTTGGGCCATTCTGGGAAAAGCGCTTTATAAAAATTGGCTATTATTATTATTATTATAATTAGTATGATTATTATTGCTTCTTTGCATGACTTGTATTCTTGTTCACTGTAAAAACTGTTGTGTTAAAGCTGACACCAATTGGTGTTAATAGAGGACCACATCCTGAGGTGTTAAAATTACACCCTAGAGATTGAACATTACACCAAAGAGTGTAAATGTAACAACTAAAGGTGTTGTAATAACACCTATAGGTGTAAAACTAACACCACCAATTTAACACTGGTGTAAAATAACTGGTTTGGTCCTCTATGTACACCGGTTAACACCACAATTGTTGCCGTGTATCACCTGTGCCCTTTACGTCACATGCACTTCACATGAGTACAGCATTTACACACCTCGTGATCGCTCCAACATGCCTCTCTCTCTTGACGTTGAGGGAGTGTAACTACTTTGACATGTAGTCGAGATTGGACAGTCGGAAGACATGGAGAGGAATGCTGTTTTATTTTTCATTTTCATTTTACAATATTCGTGATATTCCAAGACTGGTTTTGCCCAATGTTATTAAGAAAACATTGTATTTTAAGCAAACAATACCATTGTCATTTTCCTTATACTTTATAGACACCCAAAGCTCGTGAATATCATGGCTGTAATAATATCACTGACATAATTATAGTGGTCTGGGAATGCCGTTGAGATGCAAACCAATTTCAAGATAGTATTTTAAAAGCAAGAAATATAATTAGATTTCAACCATAATAATGACAGGTGCCAAGAAATCATGACACTGTAACAAAAATCCACTGCAAAACGTAAAGAATGTAGTACACTGTATTATTCATGATCAAAAGAAGCAAACATAAATGCATTCTATACTTTTGGAATATAGTACGCATAACTTGGTGGATAAATGCAATGCATCAGGCTTCGTTCCATTATGTCGAATAATATTCTTATTTTTTTTCTTCTTTCTTTTTCCTTTTTACCATGTCTTAGTCCTTCATTATGTGTTTTTCCCCACACTCAAATCTCTCGAGACACTGTTAGCAGAACTTACCCTGTCGGTATGAAGGATAATCTAATTGCATGTAACTATAGTAACGAGTATTCTAAGTATTTGTACAATTCACAATGTAAATGTGCAAAGAATAGGCATCATCGGTACGTTCGTTCTTGAAATAAAATTTTGCTTTCTTTTTTTCCAATGAGAAATTACTCGTAGGTTTTACACTGAGGAAGATTCTTTACGAATGGTATGTTTGCCGAGTTTTCGGATCGTGGCATTGTCAGGATGACAAAGAAAAATCAATGCGAGTGTTTGATAATGGACAAATGCCTAAACATGTAGACAGTTATCATGTGTCTTGATAGATCATGGATTATATTTTTTTTATAATTTATCAAGTTGACCTCACACTCAGCACGCCCCCCCCCCCGTTAATTGCATATTTTTAATTGTTGTCATAATGATCACACATCAGTACAGAGGAGACTACTACGGGGCGTGAAACAGGCCCAAAACGAACAACAACAACAGCAACCCTAACTGGAAGAGTCAGGATTGCCGTACGTCTAAGAAAATTCATATTCTGGTCATGTCTTTTAAAAGATTGAGACGTGTTATATTCACATAAAAATAATCGTTTAACCGTAGTCGATTATAGTACTTTTGCATTGGTATATCAAATAACTTTGATATTTTGGGAATGATGTTTTCAATTTCTGCTATATCTATTATTCATTCATACAAAATATGGGCTTACAAACTGTTATTTCAATTTGAATGTTACTAGGCATACTTTAAAGGTTTATTGGTCAATCACTTGGTTGTTGACTTGTTATTACAAATATTATTACTGTTTGATATATTTTCGGGCACTCACTATTTGTCAGATGAAATCTAAATCATAAGCATGTTTGAATGCTAAATATAAAGGAATCATGAACATCGAGATTTTAGTTCGTTTAGCAATCAAATTGGCTATTTATTAATTATATTAATTAATAGACGATACACATATCAATAATTTTGCTAAATAATATATTGACAGCAACTAAAGCTGTTATTTCTCCTACATGCTGTAATGATACTCTGATCTTTATCTGAATACTGTGTGATTTCTCGTTTCTCAATTTTCTGCATTGCAGAAAGGTTTTTTTCTTATATATTCATCATACAAATGCTGCGCTCAAGTAGGAAATTAAATTCCGCTCACAACTCTACAACTCATCGTGTCGTGTCCTTGCGTTCTGGTGGTGACTTTCCTGACCAATAAAATCAGAATACTAAAAAAACTTGAAAAGAAAAAGGATTTGCGATCAAGGAACTATTCTATCCTTTTAGTCCAAAACAATCAGCCAAAGCGCATTTCTATTCCATATACAATTCCACAAACTTTTTTTTTAAATAGTAATAAATAACATCGCGCCGCATATAATAAAAATTATTAAATTATTGAAATTGGCATGACATGTAAGCGGACAAGGCCAATCGATAAGGAGTGAAATTATTTGCAAACGAGGTGATTAGGATGAGAAGTGAACTAAAGGGGGCGTTGTGACCCTGGATAGGCTTATCTCGGGTAGATATGAAAACACTCTCGAGACATGCAGTGTAGGCGTTAAGTGCATTAAAGCCTCTCAATAGTCACAAGATTGAATGTAAATAGACGATTGGAAAGGATGGAGATGGGTGAAATAAAAGGTATCCCAAGACAATGAAGGGATAATGGATGGATGGTTACAACATGACATGAATCTGAAAGATGGCTGAGTGAAGTGATCTTACCATATGTTTTTTTTTTAAATTGATCTTATTAAACATCAAAGTAGAAATTAGCTGCCTATTTAGTCGAGATATTATGTCATATTTTACTTCAGGCGATCAGCACCCCCTATGAGGAGAATCTATACACGTAGTAAGATGGAGAAAAAAAGACCATGTAAAGCAATGAGGATGACCAGACGGGATAAGCGCTACAGAATATTCGAGAAAAAAACTAGTTGAATTTTATATTCCCTTACCATGTCCGATATTTGATAGTGGTAGTTATAAAGGGTGAACGTCATTTCTTTTATTTAAACACTATCTGCAAGTAAAGTATATTACGAATGTCGGATGTGAAGGCCCATTTATTTGTATTATCTCGCCTGTTTTAGGCCTGCTAGGTTTGGGAGACGATTATATTGGCACGAATGTAGCACACTGCAAAAACTCCGGTGTTGATTTAACACCGGCCCGGAATCTATACATGTCCACACCAGAGAAGTGTTAAACAACACCATTTTCGTCTTGGTCTAACACCAGAAAGGTGTTTATACAACACCAATTAGTATTAAAACAGCATCGGTTTGATTCCAAACTGGTGTTGTTTCAATACTTCTCTGGTGTGGACATATATAGATTCCGGGCTGGTGTTAAATCAACACCGGAGTTTTTGCAGTGCATACCGGGAATGGAATCAGGGAATTAAGTCAACAATGCGGCTTGTACAGTACGGCAATGTATAAAGACATCTAGAATCATAATTATGACTGGCAGTGTAAAAGATAAGAGGCGCCGTCGATGAATATATGAAACCAATATTTGCCTGATTTTAAAAATGCAAAACTTTTCTTTGATTTCTAAACTGCAATGTTAAGAAAAAGAAATAGAATGCCCTAAAGAAATTTGGACAGTGATGGCAAGCTTCTACACGTAAACAGCATTGCTATGTCTATAGATAGCTCTTACTGTTCAGTGCTCCTGCTTGGTATATTGATTTCTTCTTGTGGTTAGCCTATATACATTTCCTTGATTCGCCTTAATTTCTCAAACAGAGCTAGGATCTTCGATAACACTTCACTGCAGAATTGACCCACTTTACGCCCAAGTCATGTGGGAATATGTACGCCCAGCGTGCCTTAAGAGTCAGGCTTCCTTAACAATAAGACGAGAGTATGAGAGAGATATATCGGGAGTTTTTTAACCTTTCATTGACTCTGAATACTGGTAATTCACCCATTAATAAACGAGTTCTGATTAAAAAGAAAGATTAACTATTGAAATCTGAAAAATAGGTTTTTGATTGATAACAATGCTCTATTTCCATTTCAAGTGTAAAAATAGAATTAACTACAAAAAAAAGCGAAATATATTACAGCATAATGATATGATATGAAATGAAATAGGAACCCTGTAAAGCATCCTTTTTTAGTGGGATTACCTGAATAAAATTATGTATAAGGTATACTGTTAACAGGATAAAAACAATTTAAAGCAGTTATAGACAGATATGGGGTTTATAATGATACCAAATATTAAATCATAGAATATCATTCTCTATTTGCTCTCTCCTACAATATCATACAAGCCGTACTGCAAGAAGCATATCAGAATTACATGTTATGGCTTGCGATAAACTTCTTTTTGATCTTTATTTGGTGTTATTTCCCATTAAAGATAACCATGCACTCTAAGATCAAAATACAGTTCCGTTCGTAATGCTACAGACCACAATCGTACAATCGTAATTATGCACCTTTCTGCCTTGAGAGCTACACCTACAAAGCTCCTAAACCAGACAGGTGCAATGTTACACATTTGATTTTGAAATGTACAATAACGAATCATTTCACCCTGTAGACAGACATCCAATCATTCCATTCCATTCATAAAATACACCCCCTCCAATTTTTGTTTTATAAGTCTCGCCAAACTCGATCTATTCATATCGCTATAATCTGGTAACCATTTCCTAGTTACTCCACCTGCATCTACTATCTTTTGATTTCAAACCTTATGTCCTTAAGAAAAAAATGTCATAAGGTGTTGTGAAAACAAGATAAAAAAATACTGGAAAACAGATTCACACTTCAATAATCTGAAAATTAACTCTTATTATTTACTCTCTATAAACATTATCAAAACTTGCATTTAATCAAAAGGTTACATCACTTACTTTGCACCACGTGCATTACCCCCCCCCCCCCCTTGACGGAAAAACGAAGACTAGGCCTATTATGGATTGTACACTGTAAAGTTTCATTGAAATTATTACTTTTTTTTGCTTTTTAATCTAAGCCGCAAGATCCCATTCTTACCTGTATCTGATATATCTTCTTGATATTATGCCCTGGAAATTACCAGTCGAAAATTACCATTCACCATGTTCACTGCCACAGTAAAGAGCAAAATAAATTGACCGGAAACACCATCCCGATTGTATTACAAATAATATAAGTGTTAATATTAGACCCTCCAAGAAAAAAAAAGAACTTTGACTTTCATTTTTCAGTCACAGATCATTCCGAAAGGGTCTGCAAGAATTTGATATTTTTCTTCCTTGATTTGTTTTTAATCCATCGAAAAAACATTGAATATAACGCCATAGTTGTAATGGTAACCTATATGTCTTTACAATGAAAAGATACTTAATCAATTACTGGCCGAGATAAGGGAATCGCCTGCATTTCCGTTTCCTGCTTGAGAAAATGTATGTATCACAATGAATCTTATACCCGGGGGGGCCACTTACATTGGCGAGTGGATACCATGCGCGACCAAAAAACACGTAAAAAGGATGTCTTTTTCACGATAGGGCACGTTACGTACGTAACGTGATAAGGGTGTCAAAAACACAAAAATAATGAAAAAAGGGTATCTATTTCGCCAGGAAAATTACGTGTTTAGGGTCGAATATACGGGGATGATAAAACAAAATCAAAATGTTTGATAAAGGATGTCCTTTTTGCCCCAAACTTCGTGTTTAGAGTCCGATTTGCGCGAGGTGTAGAAGGTGGGGTCGTACTAAACCAAATAAGGTAAAGCCGACGACCGAAGGACCCGTAACAATAAAACATTCCTGTACTTGTTTAGGGGTTCATTTCAGGGAATATTACCAATAAGAGTATCGTTTTGTTTCCAATACTTGTTAAGGGCAGGGTTTCACACGCCAATACTTGTTAAGGGGTGCATTTTCAGAAAATGGAAATTACGTGTTTAGGGTGCTTTTCGAGACCCCATGGTCGCGCATGGTATCCACTCGTGAATGGAAGTGGCCCCCCCGGGATCTTATAGGTCTTCAAGCTCGTCAGGGGGGGGGGCAGGGATACGTCCCCCCCCCCACCCGTAGTTACGCTATTGGGAGTGCAGGTTTCCAAATGTGACGGGTTCAATAATCGTAATAATCAAATTTAAATATCTCGAAAATCCAAGGAATTTACTATTAACTATATCAAACTTGTTTCAGTTCTCCCAACATGTTTCTTATACAGGAAATGCTGGTGTAAAACAAGTTGGGCTGTTTAAAGTACTACACTTGTCCTTTCCATTGGGAAAGTGATGAGCGAGCTTTGATTTCCTACCAAGCCATGCTCCTGATAGCCCAGAAAGGGATAGTATTTCGAATTTACTAGATCAGAAAGCGAACCAAAACAGGGAGCGTGAAGTCCCGTATCATGTCGGGAGATCTATGTCACCCGGCGGCCCCCAAGGGGAGTTCGCTTTCCACCATTACGCGCAAAAAATTCCCGTCGGACATCTGCTCAGGTGCGAGAAATATAACGGCTCGTCAGGGGAAAGGGCGGGGGATGTCTGCCCCAGAAGTAGCAATGAAAAAGTACTTAAAAGAAACACCTGATATGATGATGATGAAAGGAAGAGACAATAAACTAAAACCCTCCAGTATTTTACGTATATAGTTTATTTTGTTCTTTCTTTTTTATGAATTTGACTTTGCTTCTTCTTCTTCTTCTTCTTCTCCTCCTCCTTTTTCGTCTTCTTCTCCTTCTTCTTCTTCTTCTTCTTTTTCTCCGCGCCAATAAAACCAGAAGTTACTTGACATGACTCCTCCTGAATTCGAACCAACGATCTCTTATTCATGGGGCGGCGCTTTAACCACTGAGCTAGAATGCAATGTTGACGTTTATTGATTTTGATATTCTCCTTCTTCGCCTTCTTTCAACCTCCCATCCCACAACCCCTCTCTTTCCGCTCTGTTTCATCTGTCCCACTTAATCTTTTTTTTCTTTTTTATTAATTTCCCTTTTCTAATTTACGCTTTCAATCTTTAGAATACGATCAATCCACTTTACCCCCCCCCACCCGTCACGTGACAGAACCTTTATAAGCCACTGTGCTATTGGCATCTCGCATGAGTACTTGTGCATCAGCTCATGCTACACAATATAGCAAAGTTCGTCTATTATATATATAGAGCAGAACTTATGAATAATTGAGAAACACTTAACTATCATCATAACTACAGACACGATGTATTGTCAGAACTCAAGTACAATTTCTTTTTCGGTCATGTATGATGTATCCAAAATGTTTTTCATGTAAATCTGGTTTCTTTGTCCGATAACATAGAAATGAATAACAAGATAAGCCGGGTAAAATTTAACATCCTACTTGTTTTACATGGAGGCAATTTCAGGACGCTTTATTCTCAATAAAAAAAGAGAAAAGATAAATAAACATGAAAGGAGCTATGCCTTGCTCGTTTCTGCTTCGTTACTATTCTAGCAGTCCTGTATCCTATAAAGTACCAAGAGGATTTAGTTAATCCATGCTTTAAACCCTCTTTCCGGTCTTATGAATTTTAGCCTATAAACCAAAATACAACAGATATGGATATGAAGTTGGGTCACGTAGCATTTGTTTAAGATGTGCCCTGTCATTTGAAATCAATCCGTATTATACACGAGGTTTGCCCTCCAGCACCTTCTGATATTGTGCAATATGCAAACCCAAATCGTGCACTCTTGCAATAATACTACTTGACCATTTTGGCGACTCTAATTCAACTACAGAAAATGCAATATCGTTTGTTTAATAAAAGCATTACTTGTGAGTGGAAATTTGCCAGGAGTTCCCTCACTTTCGTTATTACTTTTTTGTTAAATTGATATTTGCCGTTATTGTAAGATGCAAGAGCAGGCTAGAATTAGTCATCATCAATATTTTCGGCAATTTCTTGATTTTTGGCATTTGGAATATTTACAATACTATATAAAATTACAGAGAAAGGGTAAAGAATTAGCTATTTTTAACACAGACGCACTTAATCATACAATCATCATGTAACATCATACATCCAATAGCAAGGGTTTTCAGCCATGGTTCGACCCCTTCTTTTCCTTAGCTAGCAAAATTGACAAGCAAAAAAAGGGGGAGGTTCATCATTCGAAATTGTAGGATATTTCGTCCCCGTAGCCGCGGAAGGGTCGATCGAACCCCCCCCCCCCATCAAAAATCAAAATCCAGAAAAAGAGGGAGGAAACAATTCATCGACGAAATATCCTTCCATATGTGTAATTTCTCACACATCCATAAATATATAGATCCAGCTAATTAATGGTGGTTGAACTCATTTTGCTTTGATAATCTATTGCCATCGACTGATAGATGAGGCCATCATAAAAAGGAATAGGCTCATTAATTGGAATGAACATATACGTTGTATAACTATTAGTATTTCTATAAACGTTGGTATACTTTACAAAATGAAGAACATAATTCCACATACAACTCTTGTCATACTATACAATTCATTAATATTGCCTTATATATCGTATTGCAACATAGTTTTGGCAATATGTGCAAAAACTAAAATTAATTCAATATACCTATTACAGAAAAAAGTAATTCGAATCTGTACTGATTCCCAATATTTATCACACACAAATCCATTATTCCATAAACTAAAGACTCTAACAGTATTTGACATAACTACTCTTCAAAGCTTACTACTTATGTTTAAGTACGTAAATAACATGCTCCCACCTTCATTCCACAATTTTTATACTCTGAATACATCTATTCATTCATACCCTACCCGTATTACTCTTCAGATTTCCATTTAATTAACCCCAAATTGCTTATTGCGCAGAGATCCATAAGACACCATGGTCCAGATTTGTGGAACTCTCTACCAGAGCCTGTTAAACAATGTTCGTCTCTTCATTCATTTAAGGCAAACGTTAAATCTATGTTATTATCAGAATACTTGAAGTAAAATTTCTGTGTCGTATCCTTTTTATCGTGAATTTATTCCTCCTTCGATTTAGTCATTACCAATATCTTCATCATGACCATCATCATCTCCATGGCCTTCATCATCATCATCATTATCATCATCATCAACATCATCATCATATCACCGTCACCCTCAGCTATTTGAAAATATATGCCCATTCTGCTTTATAAATGTATTAATTAATTCATTTAGTATAAGTGTGGGATTGTCATTTTTTTTCAAGCAATCTGCTTATGATGACAATCCTCCTGCAAATTGTAAATATCATATAATTATTTTCGTCTGGAATTATCTTTTTAGTACTCTTTATTTATAATTCATGCCAAAAATGCTAACATATTATGTTTATTATGTTATGAAAAATGTATTATACGAATGTTATGGATGCAGAAGAAAACAATAAATCAAATCAAATCAATGATACTTCTTCTCCTATATTTCTCCTTTCATCTTTCCGGTCACCATTTCCACCTCATCTGGTATACAGAGGCTACTATAGGCGTATACTGAGCCAACAATTTTGAGGGGCATGCAGAACATGGTGTATATGAAGCAACATTTTTAAAAACTCACGAGCGAAAAAAAAGCTAATAAAAGTGAATTTTATTTTTGTGATAGATTTTGACGTATCAATATTTAACAAAATCATATAGTATTATTTTGTCACCTTTCTTCTCATTTTCTTTCCATTGTTTTGTTTTGTTTCTGGTAGCGGCGTACCCAGGATTTTCCAAAAGGGGGGCAAATTTTTTGGAGGATATTTCGTCCGCGAACAAATTACAAATCTGACAAGCAAAAAAAAGGGGTCTTCAACCACAAATAAAGGATTTCGTACCGGAAAAAAATGGTAAGCAAAAAAAAATTAAAAAAGGTCTTCAACCGCAAATAAAGGACATTTCGTACCAGGAAAAAAAAAATGACAAGCAAAAAAAAAAGGTCTTCAAGTTCAAAAGAGAGGGCACACGTCGGTTTTCTTTGCATTTTTACATTGCAAATTATTAATTTTGCTTTTCAAAGGGGGGGACGTCCCCTGGATCAGTTGTGACTCGTCAGGGGGGAGCAGTTTGCCCCCTAGGTACGCTAGTGGTCTCTTGGCCGTGCCCATGCCACCACCTATACATGTAAACGGCAATCCTTCATCGGTGGACGGTCGGTGTTATTAAAGATAAAGGCCAGTTATGGTAACGATTACAAAGTGAGTTCGTACAAAAGCCAATAAAATAATCGCCCAATTTTTTACATAAATAGAAATGATTATGTGTTCCATCAGATTCAGGTACAGATTGTGTAATAAGTGAGAAAATAATATAACGATGTAATATACCAAAATATCGAAATATCGAATCATCTTCCAGGCAATAGTAATAATAATACTCTGCCCCCAAGTGTGCTAAACTGTGTTGGCGATCTTCACTGTAATAGTTTTTTTTCAGCATAGAACGCATGATTTTACAAAATTCAGTTTAGGTAACTTTACCAGATCTAGATCTAGGATGATATGATGATAATAATTATATCCTGATTATATATCATACTAGTAACCAATCACAGACCGATCAAGGATCAGAAACTTCCGTACTGTTTCTTTATTACCGAGCCCGTTTCGCTTTGTTGGATTTTACTTTCTGTTCACTCTGATCATTGCTCTGATTACAATATGAAGCTTGTTTTTATTCAGCGCCATTAAACAGCTTTTCATTTTTTTTTACCAATCTTACTTTTTCATGAGACAGGCTACTTGTCGTACCACACTTTTAAAATATTTCTATTAAAAAACAAAACATCCTGCAGCAGGGTCTCAACAACACATGTAATCTTACGGCACTGTGTAATTTTACATGCATTTGTGTAAAATTACAGAAAATTGGTATTTGGTGCATGTAACCTTACAAATTAATAAAACTGTTAACCCTTTTTTAAAAAACGGACCTGTTCCGTAAAATTGTAAAAAAGAAAATCGCAGAAACTCTTTCCTGTGATAACAATTTGCAGAATGATTTTGTTATTTCTTTCTGTAAGATTTTTTTTCCAACAGTGCAGTCACGCCGGTGTTCCAACCCAATCCTTGATGTGTTGTCATAGATGTTTCAGCCATGCATGGACATCGTTAGATGATATTAACAGAAACCCATTCTTGCTATCAGGGATTCATTCAGATATTGGATCAAACGATGTTCACGTCTTACGCACTTTTTCTTGTGTTACTTAAAACGTAACAGCCAAATCAATATATGCAGTACATGACTATGTGACAGCCCTGATCGATTCGACCACAGGCACATGACTGTAAGCGAAACGTTTCAGAATTCAATATCCTCGCCCCATCAGAGCAATTATAAAATCATTAGGGAAGAAAGGAACGTCCATGTTAGAGGACAACACACGTGTCATTTACTGTCCTCGGGTTATATAGGAAAATGAAGTGAAGTTTGCATAAGGTATTACACCTAGGGTATAGAAGAGAATATGGCCGGGTGTCGGGTGACAAATTAGATTTTAGTGAATCATGTTGTTTCCGGGCTGCCATGAAGTAAGGTGTTAGATTGAGAAAGAATGTAGGGTGTTAAAGCTTCCTCATTTCTTTTTAACCTGTTTCACGTACTGACGGATCAAAACAATTCAGCAATATAGCTCATAATACATCATTGAGTGATATTTTTTGTATGGATCTTGGCTCTTTCTTGTGTTAGCATCATTTTGTAATAGGCCTATTATTTACACTGTAAAAACTGTAGTGTTAAAACTGACACCAATTGGTGTTAATAGAGGACCACACCCTGAGGTGTTAAAATAACACCCTAGAGATTGAACATAACACCAAAGAGTGTAAATGTTACAACCATAGGTGTTGCAATAGCACCTATAGGTGTAAAAATAACACCACCAATTTAACACCGGTGTAAAATAACTGGTGTGGTCCTTTAAGTACACCGGTTAACACCACAGTTTTTGCTGTGTATCATTAAATCTACTTTTGTTTCTTTTTTTCTACTATTCTGCGCGTTTCAATCTATACTTTAGTTTAGTTGTTACCTTCAACAGTTTAAAATAGACCGAAAAAAGTGCAAAACGGCCATCAACGTCACAACGTGCCATCGAGACTGTCAATATTCAAAATAAATTACGGGATAGCTAGAACCTGTTACGAAAGAGATACTTTAAAAGTCATGAATAGGGTAGGACATGTTCCATTTTGAAGGTCATTTATTTACTATCTGAAATAGACAAGGATCATGATGGTTTCACTTCCCTCTCTCCTTTAATTCCACCAAATTTTAACATGTTTAACACGGCTACATCCGTTTTATGACAATCACGGTATCGATTTATATTAGCGATAATGGAGGTGCCGTGGCCGAGTGGTCTAAGGCACCTGGCTATACATGAAAAAGTCCGTGGTTCGATCCCCGGCCGCGGCAGCTATGCCCATGAGCAAGGCCTTTAATCTACAGTGCTCTTTTATCCTGCTTTCAAATAAATGGAGTATGCTATATGCATTATTGGTACCTAGGTGTGAACTTTTTTTGAAATAAATAAATAAATAATGATAGTAATGCATTTACTTGAATGCACCCTTCTCATCCAACGAAGCGTGTATTTAAAGCTGTAAAAATATAACATTGTTTAAAGACACGTTTTGGAAGAACAAAAAACATCCAACCAATTTTTTGAGTCATTTATTTATTCTTCAGCTGGACTATATACTTCTTGACGTATCTAGAAGTTGACAGAAACCGTCATTATCACTTTCTTACTTCAAATTGACGTTCCGCCGTTTCATATTCAGAAAATAGACACTTTTCGCTCAACGACGGAAACAGACTTTTACGACGCTAGTTGATTTTGGAGAAGACTTTTATCACCGTCGTAAAAGCTTGTCCTTCGATGCATTTTGCGTGATATGTAAAGATTTTTACTTTCGCAATAGCAACGGGATTATTAAAGTTTCGGTGTGCAAAATTCTGAAGGATATGGCAACAATGCAATCTCAGATTTTGGAAAATACAAGATTTTCAGCAAAAAAAAATCCGGGTAGGATTTCAGACGGACTTTGCAGATATCAACGAAATAGTTTAGCTTGAGAGGTGAATATTGATACAATATCAATTATTGGATGGACTGTAATGATAATTACCTAAGCGTTAATTCAGTCAATGTTTTTTCTCCCTTAATATGTACTCGATTTGTTTGAAGAACCACTTATGTCATATCCGTGTAGACCTAGCACTTCTCATGACATATTTGAAGCCCAGTGGATCCCGGGAACAGGCGGGCATGATGTGCTGAGCAGTCGTATACGTGATGAAAGAACGGGATTTTCTCATGTCACATCTTGCCAAATGGTTTAATGCGCAATGGCGTCGCATCCGGTGATATCGACATGTCGCTCTTTCCATACAGGTAGCACTACACTGTTAAAAAAACCCTGATTTTACAGAAAAATAAAAGAAGATTTTGCAGAAAGCAATACCAGAATCATTCTTTAAATTCATGAAACAGGAATTTTTCTGCAATTTAACAGAACAGGTCTGTTAGAAAAAGGGGAAAAGAGTGTTTTATTTAAGGAAATTTGTAAGATTACACACACCAAATACCAATTTCCTGTAAGATTACGCAATCTGGTAAGATTACAGGTGTTCTCGAGACTCTGCTGCAGGAACTTCTTTTAGTTTAAGGATAAATTTTCTAACAGTGTAGCATACAAAAACTGATCCAGGGGATGCTTTTCATTTTTTTTCTGGTACGAAATCCTTTATTTGTGGTTGAAGACCTTTTTTTTGTTTTTGCTTGTCAATTTTTTGGACGGACGAAATATCCTACAAAAAAATTGCCCCCCCCCCTTCTGGAAAATCCCGGGTACGCCACTGACAGGTAGCATATATGGACCTACTACATGCATGTAGTATTAACAAGAATTTGCAGACGAACCAAAGATCTAATGTTGCCATATATATATATATATATATAAATATAGCACTGACGTACAGATTTTTTTTTTTGGGGGGGGGTTGGACACCATGGACATCGTAAGTTTTTAGCGATCAAGACAAAAAAAAAGAAAGAGAAGGGTGAAATATGACATTATTTTCAAAAACATTATGTCAAAGCTATTACAAAATTGGAGTTTTGTAGTAAAAATTGTGAATTTTTTTGCTCGCTCGCAACTTTTTATAAATTTTGCCCGATACTCGATATCTGGCCCCTCATTTTTTGTTGTGTACATTACGCCAATGGTATAAAGTGGTGAACAGATTAATCGAAGAGGAAACGCATATCACGCATATTTTACAATCACCCTAGTAAAGAACGAAATTTCCTTATTAAGGTACAATGGTATGACAGGTGTGGTTGTCCCCACCCCCCCCCCCCCCTTCCCCCTCGAGTCTCACTCTCTCCGTTCATATCATATCCTGCATACATTTTGGAAAGTTGCGAAAATCTGCACACTGTAATACATATATACACTAAGAAATGTTTGAACCCTAATGAAGCACTTGTACCAACATTTAGGGGTGTAATCTTGCACCCTAAGTGGCAAAAGGTGAAAAAATGTACCTTTTTATGCTCACTCGCACCCTAATAGGTGCAAATATGAACCTGTTAAGGTGCATAGTACTTGACATTAAAAAGGGTTCAAATTTGAACCTTTATTACATTGTTCAATTTCGCACCCTATATTGGGTACTTAACATAGCTAAATGCACCCTCAAATGAGCATAATTACACTCACTAGCACCCCTTTGGGTGCATCGGTTCAAATTTGATCCCCTATTTTTTAGTGTGATAATATATTAATAATTAAGCACATCGCACAAACACTCAATTTCATGGGATACCATTACATTGCCTACAATCGGAAGCAGATTCACATCTACATCCATGCATCATAAACGTTGTCTCAATTCGAAAAATGTTCACTTTTCTAGAATTCATTACAAACATGACAAAGATGATATAAAATGGTTGGATAAATTGGCATACTATCATTCGAAAGAACTTCGTCTCGTATTAAATTGGTTCGTAGGACAATCGTACGGGGATATATTTATTACCTGAATTGACGAAGATGCTCTGGGTTAGGTTTCCAAGGTTTCGATAGTAGCTGCCTAAAGAGGTAGATCTTCTCTGCCTCCATCTTACTGAATTTCCATAACTTGTCCGTGACCGGAAAATTACTGATAGAGAGTGAATAAAGAGAGATTGTGTTCCAGGTTAAAGCAAGATGTCGGGAAACAGAGAAATATCATGGGTAGCACGCTGAACAAATCTTACACACTAAGAAATAAAGGTTCAAAATTGAACCCCGAAAGGTTGATGCAAAATCAGCACCTTATGGGTTCAAAAATTGAACACCTGGTTGGGGTTCATTTTTGCACCCTGCGGGTTCAAAACTGCACCCCTAGATTTTAAATTTAACCCCTAGAGATGCAGTTTTGAACCCGCAGGGTGCAAACATGAACCCCAACCAGGGGTTCAATTTTTGAACCCATAAGGTGCTGATTTTGCATCAATCTTTCTGGGTTCAATTTTGAACCTTTATTTCTCAGTGTGTATATATATATATTTTTAATGCAATTGCGTTCTTGTTTTTCGTTTTGATAGGGTTCATCTTTTGCAGATTTGGGATGTTAGCATCACAAAAAATAGGGGTAAGTAGATGCTTTATATTCAACCCTGTCGCACAAAGCTTCTGTTCATGATTATCAGTACCAACAAGATTCTATTCTTTCAGCCAATCACAAACTAGCTTATTTTCACGTGGGGTGGAGTAGCTCTCTACTTTCTTTCTTTTTTAAGTCCATTAAGTAATAAAGCCCCCCCCCACATCTTTTCAGGATAAAATGGAAGAGATGAAGACAATGCTTATAGAACTTCCATCCCTCTTCCGTTCCCTTAAGCATGTCCACCATCATCTATTTGGGATACCTCAAAATGAAATTCGTCTGACTACGATAACAGAAATGAAATTAACGAGGCCTCAGAGTCTGTAATAATATCTGCGTTGAGCAATCGCTTCGTATGTTGTCACGATGGACGAATAAACATGAATAATAATGGATCCGAAAAGGAAAACATGAGAGAAGAGTAGACTTGTGGGGACTTGGTGGCTATAGAACCCTCAATATCATAGCAAATTTATGTTGTCCTATGGGTTGAATGAGTTGATACAATTTCTCGTCATCGTGTTGACTTTTATTCGAATTTCTATAAATCTGGCTGATTTTATATACCTCTACTTATTTTATTTCACTTGATATCCGTTCATATCTTCACTCTCTCTGATTGGATTTGATTTGGAGGGTTTTTCCAAAGTTGACTTGAATTTGATTTATTTTCTTCATAGAATGTGTAAGTGAGAATCCATATATTCCAAGAGTATATGATAAGAAAAAATCAATCTTAATGTTTCAAATGCGTGGAATTGTAATACTTTCGGATAATTTAACCACTTTGACCCCATATTAACCAAATTGCGATCTAGGAATAATATTTGTGTGCAGCAAAATAATGCCATGCAATGAACATCTGATAATCCATATTCCTTAATACAACCTGCTAGAGAAGTCGAAAGGAATATGATAGTACTGAACCACATCAGTAGTAATGATGCGAAAGCTCTTAGAAGGTTAATGAGGAATATTGCTGAGTAGAAACGCAAGCAAAATGAGGCTTCAACTGAAACCGGTTATGAGCGATTCTCATTTCTTATAAGGCAAAGAGGACTGACAATACGGAAGATTGACATACCCGGGCTTTAAAAAACACTATGAATATTAAAGCATTATTATAATGTGAAAACTGTATTGATCATATCAATCAGATAATCTTTCTAATTAGAATATTAAAGTAACACACTAACACCATATAAAGGAAATTCAAGAGGTTTGTTTACGACCCTAATAACTGATTATTAATATACTTAATTATGAAGGGTTTGTGTGTATGTCATTGTGGATGAATGTAAGTGTGTGTTTTGGTGTGTGTGTGTTTTTTGGGGGGTGGATGCAGGGTTGTGTATGTTAGGGTAAGAGGAGTGTGTATGTGGTTGTTAAGGTGAGGGTGTTATCTTTTAGTGTTTTGAGTGTTTAATGGTAAGCCACTGCGTGAGTGGAGGGTCGCGTGTGTTGGTGTCAAGGTGAGGGTGTTATCTATCAAGAGTTTTGAGTGTTTAATGGTAAGCCACTGCGTGAGTGGAGGGTCGCGTGTGTTGGTGTCAAGGTGAGGGTGTTATCTATCAAGAGTTTTGAGTGTTTACTGGGAAGCCACTGCGTGATTGGGAGGGTCGTGTGTGTTGGTGTCAGGGTGAGGGTGTTATCTATCAAGAGTTTTGAGTGTTTACTGGGAAGCCACTGCGTGATTGGGAGGGTCGTGTGTGTTGGTGTCAGGGTGAGGGTGTTATCTATCTAGCGTTTTGAGTCGGTAATAGTCTAAGTGCTCCCAAGGGGGTGGCAGTTGATGGGGTATGGTACTATGAATCTTTCTCATGATTTTTTTTTCATTTGGGATCCAAGGGATGCGTAGTACAGGTTGGGTGGTATTTTGATGAAATTGTTTGCATCATATTTGCGTATGCTTTGTCGGGCAAGCAGTCATTCTAAGCACCTTTACAATCTACCTCCGTGAATTGGTTAAACCCTATATGGATAGTTTTCATCTGTTATGATTATAGAATGGCTCGAAAACTGCCTCCATAATTATCAATTTCCATGAAGCTGAAGAAAAAAAAAACGCCTTGGCGATTTTCATTAGAATGAAATAAATCGATCTTTATATCATGCATATAGCAGAGTGACCCACTTCTTGCTCCGTGAGCAATATTCTATGCATTGCTATGCGTAGCCCCCCCCCCCCGGTGATGAATAGTTCTTATAACCTTCCTTATTCCCTGTAATTGCATTACTCTTCACTGCATCTAAGCTAGATGCCCTCGGTTGCCATGGAGACTAAGATGCCCGACAACGTGGAGCGCTCTCTCTCTCTCCTCAGGTGATGGAGACTTCGCCCACTTTCTCTATAATATCCAAACCACAGTATGAATTATGCGGAAATAATGATTTTACAAGGGTATGAGACAAACGTGGAGGACTCAACATCCCATTCCCACTTTCTGCCCCCACTCCCCCCCCAACCCTCCTCCCTCTGTATGTCTGTCTGCCCTCTCTTTCATTCTCTGCCCGCCATGAGTCCCCCCCCCCAAAAAAAAAAAAATACACAATTGGCTTTCTATGTGTGATCGCTGGAAGGAATCGTCTCGATTCAATTACACTTAACTTGGTATCAATTTATTTTGCCTGGTTTTCCGTTTGTTTTTCAGGTATCAATTCTGTTTGGGGTATTACGATCACTTCAAATTGAACGTGCATGCAATATTACGCGAAGACGTAAGTATTCCACCAGCTTGAACCCTTTCACGTAAGTAAATAATGCAACACTTGGTCTATTTTATTTTCCAAGCGCTATGGTTTCATCTGGGGCCCGTTGCAGAAAGAGTTGCAATCAAACGCAACTCTAAAAATCATGCGCAAGTCCCGAATGCGCGTTGTTGATTGGTCGAAAATCAAATTGCGCGTGATTTTTAGAGTTGCGATTGATTGCAACTCTTTCTGCAACGGGCCCCAGGTCTACTTTAGGCATCTCGCCTGCTTAACTCCCCCCCCCCCCGCCATCGTCATTTGAATGTTATCAACGTGATCAAGGGATCTATTTGTTCTCTTCTATATGTATGTCCATTTCTGGGGGGGGGGGTATTCTAACAATCACTATACTCTACATGCATGTAACATATAAAAAGAGATACTCTTGAAACTGATAGACCCCCCCCCCCCCTTGTATAGTAATGTTCAGCCTCCTCCTTTTTATCTTATGCATTAAATTCAATTGCGGTGGGAAGCACAATGATAGCTTTATTATGGCAGACAATGTTTATTAAACTTTGTTTTTACTTTTGATGATAATGATAATATTCAATTGTTTGTACAGCGAAGATTACAGTTATTTCTCTATGCGCTCTGAAAAGTAGAATGAGAAAAAAGAAGAACAACCAAATTGAACCTTATACACCATAATACAAATCTAAGAAAGAGTTTAAAGAAATTTGAACGATATATGTTGCATCAATATTATGAAAATGTGTAAGTGTTGATAGAAAAAAATGTATGCGAGTGAGCAAAGCGAACGAGCAAATTACGATGTTTTTTTAAATTTTGGGAATTGCATTGTATAGAAACGATTTGAAACTCGTCACGTATAAATTAAAATAAATGAGATCAAATTGAAAACAATATTTAAATATCCTTACCCTACACCCGGGCTGAGAGATGAGCCCGAGTTCGCTGCGGATTCATTTGTAATGAATTCACCCTTTTCTTCTCCCGTTCTCATTCGTTCTCCAATATCTATACTCGCTGTATTTGTTTCTTATTCCCAACAATCCCAATCCCCATAATCTTCCTCCTACCAGTGTTTCACTATTACATACAGTCACCGAAAATAGAAAAGCCACAGTACGGCAGTCTCTAGTCACCCTATATTTCAATCATCTGTTCAAATTTTAGAAAGATTTCAATTCCCCCCCCCCCCCTTTGATTGCAAACCTATTATAACGTTGGAGTTTTAAGAAGACAAATGCAAATAACATGAGAAAAAAATTACAGTTTTTGTGTTTTTTCTATGATATTTATGCAGTTTTATTCAACTCAGTGTGTTCCAACCAGTATTTGTAACAGTGATATAAGGATTGTTGTAGGCCTATTAATAGTCACAGTATTAGGAAAATGAAAAGAACAAGTAGTAGTAGCAGTAACAGCAGATGTTGTAGTGGCAGTAAAGTATTGGAAGTAGTTAGATTTGGGTAGAATGATAGAAACAGGAGTGGTGGTAATAGTAGTAGTAGTCATAGTAGACGAAGAATTAGAAGAAGAGGAAGAAAAAAGAAGAAGAAGAAGAAGTAAAAGTAGTAGTAGTAGTAGTAGTAGTAGTAGTAGTAGTAGTAGTAGTAGTAGTAGTAGTAGTGGTGGTGGTAGTAGTAGTAGTAGTAGTAGTAGTAGTAGTAGTAGTAGTAGTAGTAGTAGTAGTAGTAGTAGTAGTAGTAGTAGTAGTAGTAGTAGTAGTAGTAGTAGTAGTAGTAGTAGTAGTAGTAGTAGTAGTAGTAGTAGTAAGAGAAGATATCCTAGTAGTACATGTAGTTCAATTAAATCTACTAGTAAGCGAATAGTGTTTTGTGTTTGATATAGCAGTGTTGGCAGTGGTGTAATGGTGGTGCTTGATAATAACAACAATAGAGTCATTAAGCGGGGTCAATTATGATACTAATGATTGCAATAATGGTTGATTGGTTTGATTATTTATCCAGTTCACTACAAGTAAAACTAACTTGTTCTCGTTCTTGGATGCTGATGCTGGATGAAGCTTAGAGGCGTGGCTAAAGAACTTGAGGACATCCTTCGTTGAGGTTTGGTCAGCATCGGAGGTGACCACTTTCTGAACAACTCGTCGTATGACCCTAACCACTTTGACCACCCGTTTAGGTTCGTCACCTGACTTCTTCTCCTCTTTTCCTTTCATACCAGCCAGCTGGTCACTGTTCCTACAACAACAAGAACAACAAACGTGAAATTTATAATCATGCGGGGTTTTTTATGTTTGTCATGAAAATCCTATTCAGAAATAATAAACTTCACCCAAAGTAGATACCTTGGGCATGTTAGGCGCGAAACTAAGGAAGTCATTATTTGAGTAGTTATCGATTCGGTTGAGACACAAGGTCTGTTTATAATTTCTCTAAAATCCTCACACCTCTTAAATTCATTATGTCATTCTCTTAGTAATACATAACAGGGACTCTTTGTAACAACAAATATCATGGATCTAGCTTACCCGACGATTATGAACCGACCGACCATTTTATCATATATGATAAAAACAACTATCAAATTTGCAGAACACCGTTCTTGATATGCTTTGGAATCTATTTAATGACATACACCATTTATTGTATAGTTACAATGACACATGAGCCGATATCTTGCCCTATATTATTCGACAAGTCAGACCAGTTGAAAAAAAAACAGAAATAAAGCTCGATGAGCAAAAAGGTCTGGAAAACTGTGAGAGACTTTCTCAAAAAACACCCTAGCTCTAAATCTATTACCATAAACTGTTAGAATTTGAACATTTTCGCTTTGCTAGTTTAGAATTCTGTAAATTTGTCGTGACGAAGAGAACAACCTAGAATGATACACCCAACGTATCGTTACCGCGCGTTATCCTTTCTTTCCGCGCTCCAATGCACCAATGCATTTTTAATTCCATCCCACGGAGGCTTTGAACCCTATTGACTATGCATTCCTGCAAAATACACGAACATTAACGAAACAAACAACATTTACCCGCTATACAATCGTAAAGCAGGTAAATAATATAATCAATGATGAAGTTGCAATGAATCCGTTGTAAGAAGGACCACTAATCGTGACAAAGATGTAGGTGAGATCATGGAGCATTCCATCAATATTTTTGTCCAACAAGTTGTCAGATCTGACAATCCTTCCTAGATTCTGATTGGCTGAGAGGTACTGTTACTATAGTAACTGTCTGATAAAACAGGATTTGTCGGAAGAAACGTCCGACAAGTCCTTTCATGAAACGCTAGCTACACAGATCCTCCCCAGACTCTCTCCTGCAATAACAACTCAACATGCGCCAACGTCCAAGTACCCTATAGCTCTCAGAGAAGCAGCAGTCACAAGCAGGGTGACCAGACGTCCCGTATTTCCCGGGATTGTCCCGTATTTTGCTCCTTTGTCCCGGCGTCCCGACAAACCCTTCCCGGGACGCCTATTTGTCCCGTATTTAAGAATATTGAACAAAATGTAGTTAATATATATTAATATTGATAATCATCAAATGACCAAGAGATGACGAAGCAGAGGTAACAATGAAACTACATGTACTGTAATTTGGAGATGTAATCGGTGGAACAAATTATTGAGTTTTCAGAACTAGATCTTGTTGTATGATGCCGCTATGTATCATCTAATTTTTGAATTTGACAATATTACACTTTGAAATTTTATTATCTAAAACATTTTAGTTTTTCAAAATTCTAAAAATGTATTAAAAAGCACCAAATATCATTATGATTTTTGTTAGATGACTGGATTTTTTGTTTGCTTGAAGTTTGAACTTTTTTCCTCTTTCTTTCTTTTGTAACATTCTTTGTTCATCTTTATATCCGTCCTACTTGCCCTTTTTTGTTCCATCTATCTTTATTTCCGATCTTTTTTTCCTGAACCTTTCTCTCTCTCTCTCTCTCTGTTCATTTGTCTTTCTTTCCTTCTTTCTGTTACTTTCCTTTATTAAATTTCCATTTTTTATTTCCTGAAATCATTCTTTCTTTCCTAAACTTTTCTTTGCTTCCTTCTCCCTTTCTCTTTTTTTCGTTCTTTCTCTCCTTCCATTATTTTCTCTTTCTTTCATTCTCTCTTCCCTTCATTCTTTCCCATAGGCGGCGGAAGCGGGGGGGACGTGTCCCCCCCTAAATTGTAGGTGGGGGGACGTTCCCCCCTAAAAAAAATTTCTATCCTTTTTTTTTTTTTTTTTTTTACTTGTCAATTTTTTTCCCTGCGTCCCCCCTAAATTCACGTGGACCCCCATTGAAACGTGTGTTGTCCCCCCCTAAAATTTAGGTTGATTACCTTTTTTTTTTTTTTTGCTTGTCAAATTTTTTTTGGGCACTTGTCCAATTTTTTACATGTGTCCATCCCATTTCAGGTAGACACCCCCAAAACTTTTTTGCTTCCGCCGCCAATGTTCTTTCCTCCCTCTCTTTCCTCCTTTCTTTCATTATCTATTTTATATTTCCTTCTAATTCTTTTCCCTTATCATTTATTTACCTTCCTTCCTTCCGTCCTTGTTTTCCTTCATTCCTTCCTGTTTTCTAATTTCTTTGTTTCTTTCTCCAAAGAATGAAAGAAACACTTTCTTTCCTTCATTCGTTCTTTCCACCCTTTTTTTCTTATTTTCTTTTTCCTTTCTCTCCTTTATTTTGTCTTTCACAAATTTATTCATCTTCCCTTCCTTTCTTTTTCTTTCTTTCTATATTCATTTCAAAGAATGAGGTAAAACCTTTTCTCTCTCTTTTATTCTAACTTTCTTTATTTTTTTCTCTTCTTTTTCCCTTTAGTTATTTTTTTTCTTTATTTCTTTTCAATTCATCTCTTTTCTTTCTCTCCTTCATTCTTTCGTTTACCCTCCCTTTCAATTCTTTACAATGTGTATCTTTGTTGATCCTTTTGTCGATTGTCCCGTATATCATTTTGTGAAATCTGGTCACCCTGGTCACAAGTGTCCTCTCTACATCGGGTGACGTTCTCTCTGGTGCCCCATTCCTACAGCAGGACATTCATGACAATTTCGTGAATGGTCCACCCTGTTTGTTGCTATGAAACAAGTATTCCACGATAAGGAAAAGAGATTATGACTCTTAGTTTAAGTGAACTCTTCGGTCTCCTTTCGCTTCTCAGATCATCCTGGTAAGCCTCCCCCCGGAAAAAAAAATGGCAGAAGCAAGTTTGCTGTGATTGTATTACGTACCAGTACCAGTGACAAAGCCATTCCAGACCTGGAGAAGGTATTCAGGAGATCTCTCTATGGGCTAATAGCAATTGCCAATCACAGAGCTTGCAAATAATATGGAATTGCATTTTTAGCCAAGGTTGACTCTATTCTGGACCATGTGCTTTTGGATTCATGGATGCACTGTCGGCAACAGCAGTTGGGTGACGAGGACAGGGTTCTAGCTTTAGGAACTTCAATCAAACGTCATTCCCGTGTACTCATAAACATGGCATCAGTATCTGACATCTCTGCGTTTACTGGCGAAGGAGTCAAACCTAAAGACAAATAAAAAAAAACTGTTTTGCTGGCTTTTCCAAAGTCGACAGTTGTGGTCAGCAGTTGAGCAGAAAGTATTTCAGACCACACTTCTCAAAGGTAGAAGACACCGAGACGATACCCTTGGTGCCGGATCAAACTACCATGAAAGAACTGTAGCCATTTTTAGAGTTGGACAGATGGAAAGTTTATATCGCTTCAAATGCCATATCTTTTATTTTATAATGTTTTTTCTTCTCAAGAACGGTAAACCAAACTTGCTTGAATGGATGAGGTGTATAAGAACACATTCAACTTGCATGTAGGCTATGCAGACGAAACTGATTCGGCACGTGTCTGATGTGAACAACGAGTTTATTCCTCGGAAAGATGCATCAAATAAGGCCATCGGCACAATTCTCCTGCAAGAATTTAATGGTGAGAAGTTTCCGACAGCGTACAGTCGTAAACTTCACTGACTAGTGAATATTCAAGAATGAGTAGTGCTTCGAGGTAGAATTCATCATCAACGTCGACCATCAGTCTATTTTGGCAGTTACGATGGCTCCGGGGCAAATCCTTTGTTTTGAAGGAAGTACACCGTCATCTTTAGAAGTATGACCTTGGGAACATTTCATCAACAGTTATGTCCGACATGTTGACAGATCTGACATCATTCCTAGATTCTGATTGACTGAGAGGCATCGTTACTATGGTAACTGTCCGATAAAACAGGATTTGTCGGATGAAATGTGCGACAAGTCCTTTCATGAAAGGTTCCCCAGGTGCCTAGATTGATGAGTTAGTATGTTTCCTTATTGTGATAAGGAGGTAGGGTGTTTTATGAAGATTTTCAGACTTTGGACAACATGATATCGGGGTTCATATCCATCAATCTACAACTTCCTCCCAAATATCAGCAGGGACAAGCTTTGATGGAGAAGTAGCCCCAAACACTCTTTGAGCACTGGAGAAATTTCGCAGATTATGTTTAAAGTCGTCCAATGTTATGTAGATAAGGAAAATTCACTTCAATGCCTACTTGGTATATTGTTTTACTTTCAGCTTGGAAAGAATAAAATCACATTTTTTTTCAAGTACTAGTATTACTTTTTAACCAACCGTTATATGAAACTATTCGTGACAACGACTCTCTGTTTGGTAATCTGTCATAAACTGCAACCATAACTTGTCGGTTAAACTTAACAAAACGAACTGATGGCCTCCTGGCAATTATAAAGTTGGTTAAGATTTTTTTAACCAACGGAAGTATGCTCCTTATTCATGGTAAACATTTTTTTTTTAGATTATAGTGGCATAATGATATATTCCATAGCAATGTAATGTGAATTTCGTTTGCCAGAACCGTATGAACACAAGAACCCAGTTAGATAGATAGAGAGAGAGAAATGGAAAGAGGGGGAGAGAATGGGGGGGGGGGTGGTAGAAAAGAAGCGTGCAATTTTTCGCTTCCCTGAAAATTGTCAGCATGATTATTCTCGGTATGGCAAATTGAAGAATGGCCTTCCCATAGTGTTTCTATGCATCGTTATCGCATAAATCACCATGGAAACTAGCTAATTACATGTCTTGATACAAATAAAGGCACAAATAGCCTGCTCATTTCTTCTCTTTGAATTATATCTTTTTGTTTAATGTGTCTACGAGAGGGAAAGAAAAGAAAGTTAGACAGGAATCAGAGAGAGAGAGAGTGATAAATAATAGTGGGAAAACGGGTGAATTTGATGTATGAAGAGAGGGGAGAATGGAAAATAGAAAAGTGAAGTGGAGTTGGGTTAAGACATTGATTAATAGACTGAAAATTAAGAATTTTTTGTATTATTTTAGGATATAATATGAGTATTTTCTAATAAAACGGTTATGTACTGAGAAAATAATGGACACAAAAGAGCATTCGTATTACACAGTTTTGACAAACGATCAAAGATGTCGAGCACAGTTGAGCGTTGCCTTTGTGCGATAATTATGCATTGCAATTCTTTACTTTGTAAAGGCTTGTCTGAGGATTTTTCGGACGTACGGCGCTACAATAAACTGTACTTGGCGGGTGTTTCACAAAGCTGTACGTGCAAAACCATCACTAATGAATATACCATTCGCCATAAGAAAGGATCACCAGTTGTTCTTAAGGTTGCTCTTAACTTACGAAAAGCTTTATGAAACACCCACCAGCACAGTATAAACGCTGTTTAAGATTTTATACAACACTTTACTATACTATATGAACCTTACAGTATTTGTATGACTATTCAAACAATCATGTTTACTTTATTGAAGATTAGATATTGAAAATTAAACTTTGTTGCTTACGATTTAAACACTTGTTTGAACTGTTTAAACAATTACTGTAAGGTTCATATAGTAAAAAGCGTTGTATATTTTTTTACTGCATGTGTGCGACCAGATTCCAAGCTTTTAATCACGTTTTCAAAAATTATTTTAAGATGTAACACGACATGGTAATATATATTTTATACTTTTTAATGCCCATCCACCTGTTTCTATTACATTCTATAATTCTATTACAGTCTTCTGTGAAATAGAACATGCTCATAGTCAGAAAACATTGACGCATTGGTCTCATGCTAAAATGGCAATATCACTGTAAAAAAAATCGATCGCTCTCTTGGCGCAGGCAGATTAGGTTGATTTATTGATGATCATAAACATAATTCATTTGATTTGATGTCTTCTTGTTTTAATGGAAATCACTTAATGGAGATAATGAATTAATTTTTTAACTTTCCGTGACTATTTGGCAAACAATCAACCCCATACCCTTCCCTCTACTACTGCTCTCTGTCAATAAGAATACCATGGTTTTATTAGATGTATATCTGTGACACTAGGCCTACCAAGCTTTCTATCGATCCAAGTGATAATACTTTGTCACAAGCTGACTTTAAAGGTCAAGTCCACTCCAAACAAAACTAGAGTATATTATGCTTATATACTTAACCATGATCCTTGCACACGTGAAACACGATTCGCAATTTGCGCTACAGAGAAAATGTTGCACACTTTTTTTTCACATGAAGAAAATCAATCCGAGATATGATTCTTAACAAGATGGCATATCACTGATAATTTCCCGAAACATTTAGGCTATTTTATTCAGAAATACAAAAATAAATTATATAATGTGTCAACTCGAAGTCTAGGTTAAGGTGATAATGAATGAATTGCAATCAGTATAGATGAAAAGTTACGGTGTCTTCGAAGGTTAGGTTTTTTAAAGTTGAAGTGCAAACTGACTTTAATGAATTGAGTAGTGGTGGACAATGAAACCTTCGAGTCGATTTTTGTAACAAATCGATCATGTCGATACAGCGACCTTCAGTGTTTATGCTTGACAACACAGGGAATAGGGAAAAGGAATCGCCTCTGCCATGTCTACGTCTATAGACGATGGTACAGAAGGAGACGAGTTGAGATAACGCGAGGGGTGAGAGAAAGGGGAGACGATGCGGTGGTAAGGGGGCAAAGAGATAAAGATACAGACATACACAAGAAGAATAAGAGCGACAGGAGAGAGAAGAGGGGGGTATGAGAGATGCGAGTCAGAATAAGAAAAAAAGGGGGCACAAAGATAAAGATACAGACATACTCAAGAAGAGTAAGACCGACAGGAGAGAGAAGAGGGGGTATGAGAGATGCGAGTCAGAATAAGAAAAAAAGGGGGCACAAAGATAAAGATACAGACATACTCAAGAAGAGTAAGACCGACAGGAGAGAGAAGAGGGGGGGGGGGGGGGTATGAGAGATGCGAGTCAGAATAAGAAAAAAAGGGGGCACAAAGATAAAGATACAGACATACTCAAGAAGAGTAAGAGCGAGAGGTGAGAGAAGAGGGGGGTATGAGAGATGCGAGTCAGAATAAGAAAAAAAGGGGCACAAAGATAAAGATACAGACATACTCAAGAAGAGTAAGAGCGAGAGGTGAGAGAAGAGGGGGGTATGAGAGATGCGAGTCAGAATAAGAAAAAAAAGGGGCACAAAGATAAAGATACAGACATACTCAAGAAGAGTAAGAGCGACAGGAGAGAGAAGAGGGGGGGGGGTTTGAGAGATGCGAGTCAGAATAAGAAAAAAGGGGCACAAAGATAAAGATACAGACATACTCAAGAAGAGTAAGAGCGACAGGAGAGAGAAGAGGTGGGTATGAGAGATGCGAGTCAGAATAAGAAAAAAAGGGGGCATAAAGATACAGACATACTCAAGAAGAGTAAGAGCAATGTGTTCAGGAGAGAGAAGAGGGGGGTATGAGAGATGCGAGTCAGAATAAGAAAAAAAGGGGGCACAAAGATAAAGATACAGACATACACAAGAAGAGTAAGAGCGACAGGAGAGAGAAGAGGGGGGGGGGTATGAGAGATGCGAGTCAGAATAAGAAAAAAAAGGGGCACAAAGATAAAGATACAGACATACACAAGAAGAGTAAGACCGATAGGAGAGAGAAGAGGTGGGTATGACAGATGCGAGTCAGAATAAGAAAAAAGGGGGCACAAAGATAAAGATACAGACATACACAAGAAGAGTAAGACCGACAGGAGAGAGAAGAGGGGGGGGGGGGGGGTATGAGAGATGCGAGTCAGAATAAGAAAAAAAAATAAGGTGATTCGTAACTAAGAGCATGTATACCATGTTGTTCAATTCAATTCAGTTTCAATTCAATCATGGTTTATTTCGTATAAAAACGATACATGTTACACAACCAAAAAGCTGAAATTAACATGTTGACAATAAAAATGTTCACAAGTCACAATGGGAAAAAGCAACAATTACAATTCAAACAGATACATGTAAGGATTTGCGATATACATAGATAATAAATGATTTTAGAAGAGCAAGTGCACATAAAAATCCATTAATAAAATAGAATGAAAAAAAAAATGTAAATACACTATTGAAAACTGATGAATATTAGATAATTAAAAAATCAAATATTAATTGGATTGAAATGGAGACTATATAAAATAATGGCAAAATTTTAAGTTGATTTCAATGCTATGAAAGTAAAAATTCATTCAGAACTTAGTAAATCAATGGAATATTGTAATGCACTTTTTCTCAAACGGATTACTAACATAATTCTCAGTCCATGGCTAGCAGGAAAATACATTCATTTTTATAGATCCCGAAATTGAATTATTTTTCCAGTGTTGTGTCATCTAGTATTCCTATATAGCTAGATTAGGGATGGTTACTCGTCAAAATCGTCATAGATAGGGATTATCTCTTTACTTAAATTTTACGATAATCAAGGCCTACCCTGAAACAAAATTCTCCTTAAAAAGGTGATGATGGGGAAAAGCTCCCTTAAAAGTTGACTGGATGTCAACACGGATTCTGATTTTAATTTCATTTACACTAATGACAGTTCTCTCATTTTTTCTGTCGATTTCGGAAAATGGGTTTTCCCCTTTTTAAAACAATCGTGCACCAAAGAGAAAAGACTTCCGTTCGCACTTTTTGGCAATCCATCTCTTCGCTCCCCGTGGAATGTATCCTTTGTGATTTCACTAATTTACATATACTTTTTTACATTAAAAGAAAGGAAATAGTAGCCAGGGATCGAAAGAAAATGGTTGATGAAGTAGTAGCTCGTCCTAGGAACCCTTTACATCCAATTGGAATGACTCAGTCGGGAACCCTTGAATATCATGAATCTTAATCCGAACACTTCAGAGACCGATTGGGGAAGAGCTTTAAAGGGGGTACTCTAGGCTGAAAATAATATAATTTGAATAGGTTAAGAAAAATCAGGCAAACAAAACAAACGATTGAAAATAATTATGACCAAAATCGGATAGGGAATGACAAAGTTATGATGATGATGATGATGGGTTCTTGTATAGCGCCGGTATCCGCCTCAGCTGGGCGCTCATGGCGCTTGCTCAAAAATACGAAACATCTCACAATGTCTTCAAACAGTGCTTAGGATCACCATTCAGACCAAACATGAAATAGACAAACCAATAAAATGAGTGATGAGCATGATATAGTATAAATGAATATAATGGAAGTAGCAGTCTGAATTGATCTAGTACTCCAAATGAATTGTCAGATATCATGAAGTGATTCCTATTGGCAAAATTAAATCCATTCATTACTAGTATGAATTTAATTGCTTCTACTAGAAATAATAAATAAGATGAATTTTTATCCAACCAGCAATACATGATCCATTCCCTGATGCAGAAAACAGCTATATCGTGCTTTAAAAAGTCCACGGGGGGGAGTAAATAAAAAATAATGCAAAAACTATATGTTATGACATGCTGTGGCGATGAGATATTTTTATTCATTTCAAGTCTGTCCATGTTTTGGTAGAAAGTTTATGAATATCAAACAGGTGGTTGCAGGGACATGGCAATTACAGAATGAGACCTAAACCTACAGATATTTGCACAATATCATGAACTTGGTAACAAAATATGCACGATAGTTACAAGAACGAGGTGGTTCATGAATCACGAGTCTTGGCTGATTTTGCAATCAATAAAATCTGCGATATGATCTTTTGATCCCTAGATGAACTTTGACCCATCACGCTCATGAACGCACATGTTATAGCATTTCTAAGATTTGCATTATCCCGGTGAAACAGTTAGAGGCGTGTCTTCATGAATATTTATTGAGCAAACTGATGTCATACACTGTTAGAAAATTTATCCTTAAACTAAAAGAAGTTCCTGCAGCAGAGTCTCGAGAACACCTGTAATCTTACCAGATTGCGTAATCTTACAGGAAATTGGTATTTGGTGTGTGAAATCTTACAAATTTCCTTAAATAAAACACTCTTTTCCCCTTTTTCTAACAGACCTGTTCTGTTAAATTGCAGAAAAATTCCTGTTTCATGAATTTAAAGAATGATTCTGGTATTGCTTTCTGCAAAATCTTCTTTTATTTTTCTGTAAAATCCGGGGTTTTTTTAACAGTGTATCCCCACTTGTTGTTATGTATTTTATTATACGAAATTAGGTTTATTATTTTTTCCCCTTCAAGAACCCAAAATATTGGAATAACAACTAATACATGTATAATGCATTAGAGATTCATTGCTGCAGCTTATTTCATTGCAAAGGAGACATATCATTCCCACTTGTATGAAAAAAATGAAACAATTATGATTTCATGTACAAAAATAAGAAAAAAGAAATTGGGGATCATCAGTCCATCTAATGAATATTCCTGAAGACCTCCATATACATGTAACTGTTTTCAAAAT
This sequence comes from Lytechinus variegatus, assembly GCF_018143015.1. NCBI lineage: Eukaryota > Metazoa > Echinodermata > Echinoidea > Temnopleuroida > Toxopneustidae > Lytechinus > Lytechinus variegatus. The sequence goes on from NC_054750.1 coordinate 769,063, forward strand.
GTGTTGCTAAAATTTAAAATCCTATAACTTGGCTATTTTTTATCAGATTTTTGATGATATTTCAGCATTTTGCTCTGTTAATCTTACTCTATTTCAATTAATTCAGATATATAAATAGTTTTAGCCCGGAGAATCCTTTAATACAGGATTACGATACCCTTAGCTCAATTCTCGATGTATTTAATAATATATAGCAATATGAGGCGCCAATCTATCTAGTTGCCTATTCTGTGGCGCACTATTATATTACCCCGGCTGTAGCTCCAGCTGCTACTAGGCATTCAAGGAATTTATCCTGCCGGGAACCCATTCACCTCACCTGGGTCGAGTGCATCACAGTGTGGATAAATTTCTTGCTGAAGGAGAACACGCCATTGCTAGGATTCGAACCCAAGACCCTCTGTTTGAAAGGCGAGAGTCAGAACCACTAGACCACGACGCGCCCCTATTTCAGACTCAAATTCTAAAACCAAAGCGAAAAGGGGCGTGGTTACTTACTTGTCCCGAGAAGATGTGGTATCAGGATGCATGTTTATTTGTCTGCTGACATCGGCCCTTAAAAGTGGTAGGAGCTGTGATCTGGACGGGTCACGTGACATGTCATATTCGGAAGGGGCGCGAAACACACTGATAGCAAGACATCCGATCCCGATCCATATCGTCATGACAACAAGACGCTTCAAGGAGCACGTCAATCCCCGCTTGACACCCTTTGGAAAAATTATGTTTAAAAAGAGTATGAATAGGTTTTTATGCATTAAATTTAGTTGGTTCCGAAATACTTGTTTTACAAGAATTCAATTTCAATTTTATTGCCATGCAAAAAGAAATAAATAAATAAAAAAAATACATGATGACATAGGGCAGTTTTTTCATTAGTCTTTCATAATGTAATGCTTTCTGAGGAGTAGCATACGGAAGAACACTAATATTAGTTCGAAGGTACACATATCAATAATTATAAAATTGAACAATTTCAATAGGATATTTTTTTATTATTATTCAATACGACATTTAGATATCGTATAATAGATTACAAATTGTACTTAGATGTTTATAGCAAATATTTGATAAAATATTTAATGAAATAAGATATTCACATTGATGAAAACTTTGATAAGCTATGCATTAACATTGAAATTTTGAATAAAATATATAAATGCACCTAACCATAATTGCATTTTATTGTTTCGTATGGGGTAACAGCTCTTTATATCATATGAATACACCTTATAAAGGGTACTCCGGGCTTTGAAGGACAATGAAACCTTTGGAATAAGGTAGCTTTTGTGAAAACAGAAAAATCAAAGAAACAGATCAACGAAGGTTTGAGACAAATCGAACCAATAAGGAGAAAGTTATGAGCATTTGAATATTGCGATCACTAATTCTACGGAGATCCTCATATTGGCAATGCGACACACATGTGTGATGTCATTTGTGAACAACTCTCCCCATTACTTCAGAATATATTTCACTTTAAAGTGCCTCTTTTATCACATCTATCAGTAGATCATGAATTTTTCTATATACGAGGGTGTGTAATACAGATTTTTATAGAATACATCATGGATAAAGAGTTTGTATCACCATAATAAACAGCAAAATTAGACATTTTTTAGGGTATTTTATAGTCCATCAAAGGGAAAGTTGTTCACATGTGACATCACACATCCTCGTCGCATTACCAATGTAAGGATATCCAAGGCATTAGTGATTGCAATATTCAAATACTCATAACCTTTTCACTATTTGTCCGATTTTTCTCAAATTTTCTTTGTTCTTATTCTTTTGTTTTTCTGTTTCGACACAAGCCTACTTGTTCCAAAGGTTTCATTCCCCTTTAAGTATTGATATCTGAATAAATAAAGTAATATGCACAGAGCATTCAGATGCTAAAAATTCTTTAAAATCGAATAACCAAATAATGAAATTATTGAATTCTAAAATTTGGCTATATTCATTTAAATAGTTATGTGCATGGCATCATGAATATTCATCAGGTGGGCTGATTATGTCACATCCCCATTTTCCTTTTTTTTATGTCAGTACATAATTGTTCTTTTTTTTTCATATGTACATTAATGTGTGAATGATTTGTCTTCTTTGTAATGAAATAGGTTGCAGCAATGAATTTCTGATGCACTAAATCAGTTGTCAATCCAATTTTTTTCAGCTCTTGGTAGAAAAAAAGGTTTATAAGCGGATAAAACTATACAGTGCGTATAAAAAAAATTGCACTTAGAAAAAATTCTGTAAAATTAAACATTAATCCTGGAGATTTTTCCACATTTTAACATTGGCACAGATCCATTTAAGCAATATGGACGATATAACTGTCGAAAAATATTTCCGATTGAGTGAGCACCACTTACTTTTGAAAAGTTAGTGAAAAATGATTTGCGCAGAACTTTGAAATATTTTTGCGAATAAAAGTAGACCTTAATCATGAAAAACACGTGGATTTAGCTGGTAAACTTGATTTGAAGATATATTTTACCTTTTTTAAATTGTTTCCTTGCCCAAAACACTTCGGAGAGTGCATTACGCCCCACCCACTCCCCCACACACCGACGCCATCGTGACGATATTTGCTTTACTCTGAGCTGTAATGGCTTAGGCTTGATTTTCATTTTGTTAATCATTGTCAAAATTGGGGAAAGTGTGGGAAAAAGTATTAAATAAAAAATAAACCCACTTTGAATGATAAAAACTCAGTCAAAAATTGCTGGAGATGTCTGTTATAAACTTTTGTTCAGATTCGGTTATGTCCTGAGATCCAGCTGGCACAAAAAGGGTAAATGTTGTGCTTACTAAGTGTTGAAATTTCAATTTGGGTGGCAAATTTGTTACAAAATGCTTGAATTATCCATTTTATTTCTATTGACTAAAAGTGCAAGGGAAATGTATGAGAAATGTTTCGCAGGGTAAGTTTGATTTTGCCCTTTCCCCTTGACACAGCGTGAAAACGAGCATTTCTGCGAGCTTTACAAAAATGGACAGTGCTCACTCAAGTGTAACATTCTGTCAAAACTTTTACTTTCATTGGATAGATGAGACCCAAACCCAAGTATGTGAAAAGAATACCCACATGTTTTATATTTTTTTATTCCCAGGGCTTTTTCAAAGTGTAAACTTTTTTTTGATACGCACTGGATAGGTGGGAGGATGTATATGATTTCCCACTTCACTTCAGATTTTTGGGGGGTCACATTTTGGAAATATGGTATTAGTCTTGGAATCAGAAGGGCCTTTTTCGGCGTGATGCTGTACCACTTTGTCGTAGTCATTAATGATGAATTTTAAAATGGATGTTTATTTTTATCCTATTTTTTTTTCAAGTGAAAACTTATTTTGAAACAACAGGGAATTACTCCATTACACAATAACTCCTTTTCACATTCTTTCTGTTCCCTTTTATTCTTGCAAATTTGCTTCAAATTACGAACCACAAGATCCTGCAACTTCAGCGCCGCTCACAAAAAGAAAGACGTTCTTATTTTGAACATTATGGAATTAAACTTAAAGATCTTATTTACCACACCGAGATCTTCAAGAGATTTGCGTTTCCATAGCACTGTCACAGAAAAATGCAAATGTTATAGTAAAGAAAGCAAATCGACATTTAGGTGATTTTGTTATGCTGATGCGAGACAGCTACCGCAAATCCGTTAGAATCTCCGACGGGGTTTTCACGTTTTTCCCCAGTTGCTTCTATATATTCTCAAGATAGGGTGTTGCCACCTTTTAAGGATTATAGCCCATTGAATTGAAAAAGAAAACCTATAGTACTTCCTCCATACACCCCCACGCCTTAATACGCGGGAGCTCAATTTTCCCTCCTTGACTCTTAACATGCCACGTTCATTTGTATTGAAAAATAGTGCACTTTCTGTTTTTTTTAGACTTTAACATGTTTAAGGTAATATATATAAAAAGGGTTACTTCATGTGAATGACTGAAAATTAATATACGAACACAATGTAATGAGTATTATTCTTTTGCAAAGTCTGTACCGTTAGCATTAAAGAGAAATTAATTATGATTGCATAGATGATAATTACAATTGCATGAAATTGTGTCCGTAACACGCTTCGGGTTAAGTAATCAAACCTTTCTTGGTGAAACTGCAACAAACAAAAGACTTTGCACAGGGTGGACTCGATGTAAACACTCTAAAAAAACGGAATAAAATTTCCCCAATATTGGGTAGAAATGGAACATGCGTGTTAGCTGGTTAATTTTTCGCCATATTGGCCAAAATGCATGTTTTAAAATCAAATTTCAACCCTATATTGAGTAAACTTTACAAAATATTTTGTTTCTTTTTACCCAACCAATATGCATGTTCCCGTTTTACCCAATATTGGTTAATTTTTTTTAGAATAAAGGGAGGTGCAAATTGGCGCCCTTTTTTTTGAAAATATTCTGATGATTCTATGATAGTATACTGCACTACTACTAATATTGTCCTAACTAGGCTCGCATGACTAAGATTAAATTGAATTAATTTATTTTGTAATTATTTGTATTATGTTGAAGAATGAAAAATAAATTGAATTGAATTACTCACTGCTTCCGATCATTACTATTACGTAGTTATCTTTTTTTTTGGTTTAGTTGGTGTGACATTGATCGCAGTCACACCAAAGAGACAGACTCCAAACATGCCAATAGGATGTGATCACAAACATTCGTAATAACTTTTGTCATTTGGTAGTGTGACTATAGGGAATAATTGCGTTGAAGAAAGTCGTAAATCGAGCACGCGCAGTGGCGTTAATCCTCCAAGACGCCAGTTATAGGCAGTGTTTGGAGTGTCATCTATAAGCCAGTCCCGACATTTCGCTGTACATCGCGGACGGACTTTGCCATAGTATATTGATTTTGGAAGAGACTTTGGGTCAGCCGCCAGCAATTCAAGTTGTGTGATATGAGAACTTTTGTACGTTTCGCATTCACAACGGAAACGATCAATCTGCGTTTTGTGTGCAAAATTCTAGTTCTTACTACGGTAACAGCGATATATCCGATTTTGGACGACTTTCAAGAGCCACATTTGGTTCTTCCCAGAGGTAGAGAGGCCGCCGGGGGGGGGGGGCTCCCGGGGGAGGGGCACTTCCATTGACGGGTGGATACCAGGCGTGACCAAGAGTGGGTACGTTGCGTAACTATATGTAACGTTAAAAGGGTGTCAAAAACGATATCTAAAATACTGAAAAGGGATGTTTTGTTAGGAAAGCTACGCCTTTTCTGTCAAATTTCCGATACTTGTTAAGGGTAGCGTTTCACACGCAAAATACTTGTTAAGGGACGCAATTTTATAATCTAATCTGGAAAAGACTTGCTTCCCTAATTGTTCAGGGTTATAAACCCCATGGTCGCAGATGGCATCCACTGGTCGATGGAAGTGGTCCCCCAGGAATCTGAAATCTAAAACATAATGACCGTCACATCGTGTGCTAGATGGTTTACTGTTTGTGTAGGAGGAATGAGCAAAAGAAAAAAAAACACGCAAATTTGAATGGTTTTCAGACGGATCCTATTGCATGATGTGTGCATAATCAACGCATGCGAAATGGGTTAGCTGGAGAGGGTGGGTGATCTGACCCATGTAATCAATTAAAGTGATCCAACAATAATTCACATTTGGTGACATATTGATTCGATGTACTGTAATGATTTATATCTAAGCCTTGATTCACTAAGTTTTCCCTCACTCAGTATGTACTTGATTTGTTTGAAAAAAAAAACAATTTCTTATCCATGTCATAGTCCACCATGTACGCCTATAGCATTTCCAATATCTCCAGCCAGCTCCCAGAGTACAGCCCGGCGGTCTTAGCCGGGCATATGCTATGATGACCAGTCGTACATGCATGAAATCTGGATTTAATCTTACAACTTGGAATGGCATGCATGGTGTCGCATGAAAGAATTTTGCACACGAAAATCAGATCTACATCTATAGGGCCTGTAACACAAAGCTTGGCAATGATTGTAGAACAATTTTCTACGTTTGATTCTATTGACTATAATGTACAATCAATCTTAAAAATCGAGTGTATGATTAATTGTTAACCATGTGTTACAGGACCCTAATGTCTGCGTCCTCGAGATTGCGAAAGTACGCTATTAAAAACAGTCGAATATCGAAAGAGGGTTAATGGTGGGGGAAAAAACCTAAATGCTCGAGAATAAATTTTCAAAAGGGTAAATAAATGGCGTTCTTCCGATATCTGTAACCATTTTTCGATTGTATTCTCCATTGGATGCATCACCCTCTTCAGCGTTTAATGGCTTGAATGGTGATTACCGCAGAAAGTCAAGATACCCCGCGGTCATATAAGGCAAACTCGACTCGGATCAAAGTGTTATTAAATGTGTCAGCTCGGGAAAATGGTCCGTTCTCACTGCCACGCTTATTCATCTCTTCATATCAAGTCAGCCATTATTGACATTATTGTTATATTCGTGAGGGAGGCGTTATGGGCGTTATGACATTTTAAAGGGGTGAAATGACGTACATGTAAGAGGCAGGGGCCGCGGAAGTGGGGGGCTATAAGGAAGTAGACTTCACCCCCTCCACTTTTTTTCCAAAACCGTGTCCAAAATGTAAAAATGACCATAGGATTATGTTTTTTTGCATGGTCAGCCCCCCCCCCCCGCCACTTTGAAAACCGTTCCATATTATCGAGTATTATAAGAACTAAATTTCTTATATTTCTTATTCTGTGTTTCTCTTTAAAAAAAATAATTCGGTGAAATTTTTCACTTTATGCACAAGTCATATATAGTGTTTGCAAATATCAGACAAATTTGCGATAAAAAAACAGAAACATCGCGACTACAATTTCGGAGTTCGCAGCTGAATCGCGAACATTGCGACTACATTTGCGTTTTTTTGCAACGGAAGTCAAGAACTTCGCGACTAAATCGCGAATTTGCACTTTAAACCACCGTAAATACCACATGCTTCCCCCAATGTAGCTTAGATTGCATGCCAAAACAAATAGTTGTTAATGGAAACGCGATTGTTATACTACCAGGGGGTGTGAAATAGAATGGAGAAGATATTGTACTCTTTTTCCTGTCTGTCTTCCAGATTGCAGTAAAAGAAAAATAAATGAATAAACTGTACACCGTCTCTACACAATATCATCTCTTATCACGATGACAACGTCGATTCGGATGACAGTTATAACACTTGTTATCATTAATCTTATCATCATTATTATCTATAATATTATCATTACTATCATCATTATCATCATAGGTATTGTTATTGTATTATAATTATTAGTATTAGTATGATTATTATCACCATCATCATCATCAACAACAACATCATCATCATCGTTATTATTATCATTATTATCGTTGCCTCCGAAGAAGATTCTGCTAGGATCTAAAGCTTAGGCCCCTTTTGACTCTCTCATTATTATTATTATTATCATCATCATTATTATCATCATCATCATTATTATTACCATTATCATTATTACTGTTATTAGTAGTAGTATTGTTATTGTTATTACCATCATTATTTTTTCAATACCTCCTCCCCCCCCCCCCCCGCCTCCTCCTTTTTCTCCTCGTAGTCAAAAATCACGATCATCATTCTTTTTCTGTCCAACACACCATGAAGTATTGTTGCCTAACTCCTTTGCTACTCCCATTCCCTTCCAGGCTGTGTGATGTACATAATACAATATCACTGCAGTGTTTGTTTATACAGATGTTTTACGAAGCAACGAAACACCCTTGTTGAACGTGATTTTGCTTCTAGTCCTGAAATATCTCATTTCCTCCCTCCATCACAAGAAAGATCGTTAGTAATCGCATAAACGATCGCTCTAATCTAGAATTTAAATCCAATACTTTTTTGTACCCGCTTCTATAGAACATTTATCGGAGAACTTTTTCTAAGTCTGTATTGATGGGATTCTTAAGGTTTTGACTTTTCTGTCTTTATGTTTTAAAGGTGAAAGGAAAATTAATTAACAATCTGTTGCCATGGTTACCTCTGATGCATACATTATCTCGTATGTTTAGTTAGCTTTTTGGTGTAAAATATGGTCAAATGGCCCAAAGTAAACCCCACTACACTCTAAAAATGTTGAGCAAGATTCGACACAACAATTTGTTAGATTTGTTTGTGGAGCGTAGTGGCCCAGTGGATTAGTCTTCGGACTTTTAAACAGAGGATCGTGGGTTCGAATCCCAACCATGGCGTTATTTCCTTCAGCAAGAAACTTATCCACAATGTGCTGCACTCAACCCAGGTGAGGTAAATGGGTAGGAAGTAATTCATTAAAAAGCTGTGTGCGCTATGAACGCCTAGCTTATAGGAGCGCCTTGAGCACCTAACGAGGTGGATTATGTGCGCAATATAAATACCCTATGTTATTATTGTTATCATTAAAACTTTATCCAATTCTGGATAGTTTCAGACCAATAATGTGAGTTTTGGGTGAAAACTACACAGTATTGGTTGAAAAATTCACAGAGTTGGATAAATACATATTTTAACCAATTGTTGTGTGGATAGTATGTTGCCCAACATTTTAAGAGTGTAGAAATTTTGAAATTCGAACAAATATAAAAACAACGTAATCACCTTTAGGTGATTTTAAAACAGAACACAGCGAGGTGATATACCGGGTAACTGCCCTGTGGACCACGTCAAACAGTTTTCTAATAAGAGTAGTGATATGGACAGTCAAAAAATCGGATATAACACAGCATTGCATTTACCTATTGAATACCTCTTATTTAATGGAATCGGTACAATTTGCGCGTTTTAGTTACTTGTTTGTAAATGGCAAACTGTGGCCCTATGTCAAGTTAAAATCGACAAAATAATAATTTTAAAAAACTTAATCAGGGGTAGATGTGAATGTATTATAATCGATTATTAAAAGACGGTGTAATTAAAAAAAAAGACAAGTGCACACCTAGTTACCAGTAATGCATATAGCATTTCCATTTATTTGAAAGCAAGATAAAAGAGCTTTGTAGATTAAATGCCTTGCTCACGGGCACAGGTGCCGCGGCCGGGGATCGAATTTGTTTGTATAGTACGATTATAGAATAGCCGTGAATATCAGAGTCAGATCTCATAAATAGTTTCGATTGATCAAATCCAACAAAACTTACTATGGAGAACCAGCAACACCAACACCTAATGTCTATTAAAACGTTTTCGTTTTCTAAATATGACCACACATTCATCCATACATGCATCGTTGTCTAATAATAATGATAATAATATCCCTCATTTATATAGCGCTTAATACATCGGAACGACGACTATATGCACCTTCTCCACTCCCTGGGGAGCATTCCAACAAGAGTTCCAGGACTCAATTGCTAGGCATACTACATATAGGTTTTCACATCCTACCGGGTACCCATTTAACACCTGGGTGGAGAGTGGCAAGTGTGGATTAACGCCTTGCCAAAGGACGCTAGGCCATGGTGGAATTCGAACACACGACCCCCTGATTACAAGGCGAGAGTCAGAACCGCTACACCACGACGCTTCCACCAGTCTAAACAGTTTTGTGCGCTCATCTTTGTTTTAAAAGGGCACATGCAAATGTATGACCTTGCAGATTACCATAGTTGGGGTTGTTTAGATCAATAACAGCAATTTTTTGACGAGAACCTGATATTGACGGTTATCCTATAATCATTTCATACGAACACGCCTCTCAAATACACCTGTCTTTTGATAATCGATTATACTATTTTCATATCTGCCTCCGATGAGTTTGTTCATTATAATTTTTTTTCGATTATAACTTGACATTTTTTTAACGAATAATATTAGTTTTCAATATTGACTGTCATTAGAATAATATGAATAAATTATTATTGATAATGACTTTGTGTAGTGATACTACGAAAAACAATAAAGTTATGATAACTATAATGTATTGAATAACATTTAATGAAATGATCACCATCATCATAACCAATAACGTTGAGAATTTAGGCATTAAAGCATAATATAAAACTATCATCTTTCTAGTGATATTGACATTAGTATTTTTGGTGAAATGTTCTCGAAATTGAACTTTACACTAATTCATTATTCCATCTATCGACATTAACAGAAAATTATTTACCGGTGGGAGACATTGCATTAAAGGGGGAGGGGTGAACTGTGTGTGGTCTCTCATTGACTGTGTGTTATCAATCCATGGTCTTCAAATATACGTTTTCAGATATCTACTAATACTTCAGAAAATAAATTGACTTACCATTTTATTTGTATAACGAAACAACTTAAAAATTTTGAGAGGAAAAATAATTGTTTTGCTACTTGGTAACATAATTATTGCAGTATAAATGTATTGAGCAGTTAATTAGCATGTTATCATTTAAGTGGGTCTAATTAACTAAACTAAACTAGCATTATGGGTCAGGAAACTGGCCAGGTATGAGTAGATGAGAACTCGAGATGGCGCTATTGGTTCGTATCTGCTTAAAACTATATCAAACGGATATATCACATAAGTTCTGATGTAAAAAATGTTTGTTTTTCTTCATTTCAATCATAAATATCTAAGTGACATCGATAATCTCATCTGTCCACATTTATAGATGGTCTTACCTATGATTACAATGAGGAGTATATAGTTTCATTAGGTAATATATCCTCTCATGATAAGAGATTTGGAAGGTTAACTTTAATTTAAGCCTTTAAATAAAGTGGTACCGATATTAACATTATTATTGATAACTATATGAATCTAAAAATAGTAGAAGTAGTTCTTGTTTAAGTGGTAGTATTTTGTAGTAGTAATAGTAGAAGTAGTAGTAGTAGTAGTAGTAGTAGTGGTGGTAGTAGTAGTAGTAGAAGTAGTAGTAGAAGTAGTAGTAGAAGTAGAAGTAGTATTTTGTAGTAGTAGTAGTAGTAGTAGTAGTAGTAGTAGTAGTAGTAGTAGTAGTAGTAGTAGTAGTAGTAGTAGTAGTAGTAGTAGTAGTAGTAGTAGTAGTAGTAGTAGTAGAAGTAGTAGTAGTGGAAGTAGTGGTAGTAGTAGTAGTAGTGGAAGTAGTAGTAGTAGTAGTAGTAGTAGTAGTAGTAGTAGTAGTAGTAGTAGTATTGGTAGTAGTAGCAGCAGTAGTAGTATAGTATTAGTAGTATATAAGTAGTAGTAGTAGTAGTAGTAGTAGTAGTAGTAGTAGTAGTAGTAGTAGTAGTAGTAGTAGTAGTAGTAGTAGTAGTATACAGTGTTGTAGTGCCTTGATGCTCGGCCTTGGCCTTAAGGCGCCTTAAGGCCTATTTTTTCAAAGCCTTGGCCTTGAACATTCAAGCCTTGGCCTTGAGAGGGCCTTGGCCTTGAATATTTTGAGCCTTGAAATTTCAAGGCATTTTCAAGGCATTTTCAAGGCTTTTTCAAGGCATTTTCTATTTTGTACTTTCATTTGTTTTATATAAGTAATTATAAATGTTTCAATTGTTCTGTATATCTAATGACACTAAATACTGCCAGTCAGCAGTAGCAGCAGCAGAAGCAGTAAGTGTACTTAGCAGTGCCATCAATTGCAATTATCATCACATAATTATGTAACAAAGAGAAGTGATGAAAATTAATATTATTTATTAGTAATATGATGTAATCATGACTAATAAGGATAATGACAATATCAATAATAACGATAATAATTATGATTAGGATTATAGTCAGTGGCGTAACTACAGGGGGGCATGTGCCCCCCCCCCCCAATCGGCTGACTAAAAAAAAGGAGGAAAAGAGGGAGAAAGGAAGAGAAACGTAGTGGGAAAGAAGACATTAATATTCATTATAATGTTATAATTATGTTATGTTACATTACATAAGAAACATTTTTTTCATATAAATGAAACATAATTTGCTCAGGGCATATGTCTTCATTGTTCCTGGTGCTCCCATTGTCTGTTTACCGAGATATATAATCCTGTTATACTAAAACCTCCCATTTTCAAGTCAATGTACACCAAACTACCAAATATATTTCCTCGCACTTCGAGTTATTCTTTTACATGTACAATAGTATGCTTCTTTTTTCATGAATACTTTAAGTGATTGTCCCATTTTAAGGTCTTAATATAAAAAATTTCCTGTCCTTGCTTACGTTCGCAGTAGTGGATTTGTGAAAGATGTCTGCTCTCCATCAATTCCTAGAATGAGTCCTTAAAATGTCCCTTTTTCCGTTTTCTGATCTGAATATCAAAAATTTTCAGCTTGCGCTTCGCGCTCGCAACATTTGGTTAGTAAACTACGTAAGGTCTTCTTTAATTCCTACAAACAAGCCTTAAAATGTCCCTCTTCAGGTCTGAATTTCCTAAATTTTCAGCTCGCGCTTCGCGCTCGCAAGATTTGATTAGTGAGATGGGTATGTTAATCATGATTACAAGTGCTTTATGTGCATGTTTAGATGTAATTCTAACAAAATCAGCAAGCACTTATTGGCACTCCCATTAGATGACTATGGTGAAATGTGTATAATCTTAATAGATAAAAGATTCCTAAAATATAGTCTTTAAAATCTTCCTGTTTGGGGTCAATATTTACAAAAATTTCAGTTTGCGCTTCGCGCTCTCATTATTTAGCGAGACAGGTACGTATCATGATTACAAAAGATTGATTGTCCCTTTTTAGGTTTGAACATCAAAAATTTTAAGCTCGCGCTTCGCTTGCATTATTTGACTAATGAGATACATGTCCGTTTATTGGCACTGTCCTTATAAAAATATCTCTATTAGCTCAGTATACCTGGCAACTGGGCGCGCTTCGCGCTCACTAGGCAATTCCAAGTTTTTGCTGGTGCCCCCCATGCCGTGACCCACGGTACGCCACTGATTATAGTGATTTTATGACAGGAATAATTCTGACAGATCTGACTGCAATTTTGACAACAATTTTCATACTTTAAAAATAGCTTACCGGTACTCTAAAGAATGATAACAAGGTTGATTTCTATTCCATTAGGTTTTCTTTGTATTATTTTCTTTGACCAACAAGAATGTTTTAAGTCTTAATGATATTCTGAAAAGATTCGGTAAACTTGAACACAAACTTCAATTTTGTCATTTCCAAATGGGCTATGGCATCAATGGCATGATGAGCCAAAAAATTTGAGGGACCAAGCATGGCATACAGAGCAAAATTTTAGGTTTCAAAATCAACAAATTTTGGATTGTGCTTTCATAAATTATTGTTCATGATTGTTAAGTAAGGTTCGCATTCAATCTACACAAAAAATGCTTAGAATGTCTAGTTTTTAGGTCGGAATGTTACAAATTTTTGAGCTCGCGCTTTGCGCTCGCATTATTTGATTGGTGAGTTATGTATCCTATTTATGAGTCACTAAATGCAGTCAAGAACAGCTTCCTTTTCTGGTCAGTAAAAATTTCAGCTTGTGTTTTGTGCTCGCATTAATTTGT